>NW_027491579.1:330000-597500 GCF_021521415.1 Bidens hawaiensis | reverse complement strand
TTTAAGTTGCATATTCCTTATAGTTTAATGAACATATTTATTATTAAATTATTAATGTAAGTCGAATACGCACCGAACATACACATGTGTCATCCATAAGAGCACTCACAACGCGTCACATCAAATTCTAATTTTTTCCACTAAACACAACAATTATTAATATTACATCACTTATGTTTAGAAGCAATCAATCTTGTAGACCAACGCAATCATCACCCCAGACACAGTGTGCGTTGGAACAAGTGCGACTTGGCTGGTTTTGACTTGCGAGAGGTCGACCTCTTTTGCGAGAGAGAATATTTCTTGTTTGAATTGGTTGGTTATGTTGTCAGGTAGGTTATATATGGCAGTACTGCTAATGTCAATATCGCACCACGTTTCAACCATCAATTCAATTCAATTCATCTTCTTTTGGTTATCTTTTCTTGTTGTTGTTGAATACAAATACACACAACAGAAACACCCATCAAAATCATGAACGCTGCTGCTAAAACCCTAATTCCACAGTGCCACTATAACTATAATTATTGCTGCCTGAAATCCAAACCCTTGCACTTGTATTGGCGCATTCAACCATCATCATCATCATCATCATCATCAGCTCATTATCCTCCGCTTCAGTTCCGAAGAAGAAACCGGTTAATTATTACTCATGCTAATAACCCTAACACTAACACAAACATAAACTACGGGACTATTACTACTGCGGCGGTTACTGATACTGAAGAGAATGAGGAGGTGGTAGTTGCTGCGAGTAGTAAGGTGGAGGATGATTTAAATGAGAGTCTGTGGGATCAGTTGCTGGACATTTTGAAGTTTTCTGGACCGGCTACGGGGCTGTGGCTGTGTGGACCCTTGATGAGTTTGATTGATACTGCTGTCATCGGCCAGTTCAGTTCCGTCGAATTAGCCGCTTTAGGTACTCACTCACTCAATTGTTCCTTTCCTTTTCTGTTTATTTATCTGCTTTCAGTATCTAGACTAGCAGCTACTCGATTGAACTAGCTGAGCTTTTTCCACTTCCAACTCTTGTTAAGCTTTACCTCTTTTTGACTTTTATGTGTTCATTTCACACTGCACAGCCGAGCTTCGCCTCCTTTAAGGTATTCTGTTTTTCTCAAAATAATTAATAAATAATAAAGGAGCCGAGTCCGAGCTTGACAAAACGTCTCCCGAACCAAGCTTGAGCCGAGATTGAGCTCTCATAAGTCAAAACGAGCTGAGCTCGAGCCTAGTTGAGCTCATTTACACCCCTATGATTCTATGAATATCCCAAAGGACCTGAATCTCACCTACTGAATTGTAAGGATTTTAGGGATATTGAGCGGAGTTATGGAGCTGATAGGGTTTTAATTAAATAATTGCAGGGCCGGGGACGGTGCTTTGTGATTATATGAGTTACGGATTCATGTTTCTTTCTGTAGCCACTTCAAATTTGGTCGCCACTTCACTAGCTAAGCAGGTTTATTGGATATGCCTATATTTAGTATTGATTCATGTTTCCAAAACTCCCTTTTTGTTTCTTTCTGGATTTTGGAAAGCATTATTGTATTTTGTGACAAGTTATGAGGGAAACTGCTGGATAATGCCATCAGATTTGAAGTGGTTTCTTATATCCTAGTTTGTACAAGACCATCACTGATATTAAAACTAGCTGTTGATAACTTAATAACCTTTGTTGAGTATTTGACTAGTCAATTTGTGCAGGATCAATCTGAGGTGCAGCATCAGATATCAACTTTGCTTTTTATGGGATTGACATCTGGTATAATGATGCTTTTGTTTACAAAATTCCGGGGAGAATGGGCACTCACCGGTAATAACAACTCTTTTGATTTTATTTCTCTTTCTATAACAATTCCTTTTCAACTAGACACTTGATACAAATAAATTTAGACTTAGCACATTAAGAGGTTCTTGATCTTGAAGCACAAATAAAACCATGACAATTTGAATTTGACCACTGAATCTGTCTATACATTTCAGCTTTTGCTGGAGCTAAGAATGCAGATATGTTATCAGCAGCAAACACATACATTCAGGTTCTTTGGAATCTACAAACCCTTTTTACATAGCAGTTGCTTGATACATATATATTTAAACTCAATTATTTCTATATTACATGATAACATTGTATTCTTTATATGGTAATAGATTCGAGGCTTAGCGTGGCCTGCAGTGCTCGTTGGATGGGTTGCTCAAAGTGCAAGGCAAACATAACATGTTTTTTTGAGTAACTGATGATTATTTTGGTAGAATCTTATAATAAAAAGTTATATTTCTTTTTTGAGCAGTCTTGGAATGAAGGATTCATGGGGACCTTTGAAGGCTCTGGCAGTTGCAAGTGTTATAAATGGCGTTGGTGATGTGGTACTCTGCTTAGTTTTAGACTATGGTATCGCTGGAGCAGCATGGGCAACAATGGTATCTCAGGTATGCTCAATAAAAATTGTTTCATCATGCCAAGTTGATTTTTTTTGTGTGTCACACTTTATACATATTGTAGGTGGTTGCAGGATTTATGATGATTGAATCTCTGAAAGATAAAGGGTATAATGGTTATTCCATTGCTGTTCCAACAGCTAATGAACTTTTACAGATTTTCCAGCTTGCTGCTCCAGTATTTATGATGATGATGTCAAAGGTTTGACCTTTACATATGATTGGCTGTTTTTATTGTTGGCAATCCGAGAAGAAGGTTCTTATATTATGCTGTTTGGTGTTTTAGGTGGCATTCTATTCTCTACTCATATACTTTGCTACATCAATGGGCACACATACCGTTGCTGCTCATCAGGTTATTTTGACTGATTGACTCTTAGACTCTTGTAAGGTTAAAATATACTATATGGTCAAATTAGGATTTGTGAGTGTGACAAGTTTAATATTTGTAGGTTCTTGTTCAAGTATACAAAATGTTCACTGTATTTGGTGAGCCTCTTTCTCAAACTGCACAATCATTTATGCCAGAGCTTATATATGGTGCTAAACGAAGTCTATTAAAGGTTAGTGATGTTACTATTGCAGTCATTTTAGCTTAATATTTTTAAATTTGTATATAATAATATCACAAATTTGTTGTGATTTGATGATGTCCCACAGGCAAGAACGCTGTTAAAGTCATTGGTGATAATTGGTGCATCTTGTGGTTTAATATTAGGTGTTGTTGGTACAATTATTCCCTGGTTATTTCCCAAAGTATTTTCCCCTGATCCTCTTGTCATAAAGGAGGTTAGTCCTGCCTTCCTTTTCCTTAATTTTTTTTTCATTTTTTTGTCACTATCTATTACATTATTAATCGCTACGGTTTTATGAAATAATTGAGCTACTTGTTTCTTGAATTTTTAGCCCTGCTTGCGGTGCGCACATATGATGTATATATGTGTGAACCCTCGGGTGGGCAAAAGTGAAATTGCACTAATTTTGACGTTATTTTACTAATCTCGTGAAAATAACGTTAAAAGTGACGGACGGTTAATCAGGCATCATGTAGTGGCGTTGATAGCTGAAAGATAAGGGTACATGCACCGATCAGCTGGTGTCCCGATGATTGAGTGCTATGTGCCTTATGTCCAAGGCTTGATGCAAAACTACTATCGAGCCGGGGGTCTCACCGGAAGCAGCCTCTCTATCCCTATGGGGTAGAGGTAAGGCTGCCTACATCTTACCCTCCTCAGACCCTACCATAGCTTTGCTATTGGTGGGATATACTGAGTACGATGATGATGTTTCTTGAATTTTACTGTTACCTTCTGTTAATGCAGATGCACAAAGTGTTACTTCCATACTTTATTGCTTTGTCTGTGACTGCAAGTACTCATAGCCTTGAAGGAACATTGTTGGTATGCTTATATTACCTTGAAATTTATAATTTTAATGCTTTGTTTATTTGAATATTAATCTTATTATCTCTCCGAATCTAGGAGTTACTTTTATAATGTAACATTTGAGAGTATAATATCACATATTCTTAAATCATTTTGTTGACCGTAGATATATGGGACTTTGATGTATGCTTAGGTTGGGTTGGGTTGGGTTGGATGGGTTGCAAAGTGAAGCAACTAATATTATTATTATTATTATTATTATTACTAATATCATTTTTTATTCTGATTTTGTAAAGAACTACAAATACTTACCGATTTTGACCTTTGCAGGCTGGGCGTGATTTGAGATTTGTTAGTATATCAATGACCACAATATTTACTTTTGGTGGTCTTCTCCTCATGGTAAGGAACTTGTTTTAATGACCATCAAATATTCCGAAAAGTAGAAAACATTATTGGTCAAAATCGATTATATCAATATCTTGTACTGCTCTCTTGCTTTCAGCTTTTTAGCAATTTAGGATATGGTTTGCCTGGCTGCTGGTGGACTTTAGCATTGTTCCAATGGGTAAACTTTTAACTTAAAACTACATATTAAGTAATTAACACTTGTACCTATTGCTTTAACTGTGATAAGGGTTCTATACTAATGCATTGAATTGGCCCTGTAACAATTGTTAAAATGTAAAACTCTTAACATCTTTTATTATCTGTGTTTTACAGTCTCGGTTTACTGTTGCTCTGCTACGTCTCACCTCGCCAAATGGCGTCCTTTACTCTGAGGACATGACTCGTTATGAGCTCCGGAAGGTCAGCGCAGCCTAGCATGAACCATAATTGGTATTTTTGAATCCCATTAACATCAGGGATGATACGAGTTTGTCTTTGCGATAGGCATGGTTATAGTATATCATCTGCTTCAATCAAACATTCAAGAACTTGTTATTCTTTTTATATTCAAGTCAAGTTTGCATAGCATGGAGCCCTTGAAGGCTCAAAACATGTTGTACTCGCCCATGTAATGCAAGTTGGTAATTTTTATTATCTTTTTACCAAGAATTTTATCAAATTTAATCTAAAAGATAATATTTGTTAATAATTAAGTTACTGACACACATCTTTACCATAAACTACCTATCACTGGATTCTTGCACCAAATAAATATGCATTATGTCTTCCTTTGGTAGTTAAACTATATTGGTTTTTAAAAACCCATTCATATTTTCACTCGCCTTTTATATAATTTATTAAGAACTATAATTTTCACAAGAGTTGGTGTATATTATATATATTTGAGAAAATGGACATTTGATTGGTCAAAGTCTCACCATTTTGTCCATCAGAATCGGCTCTCCCCTAAATCCCGTCAACATGCCAAGAGCCAAGTTAATAATCATTATTTGACAAGATTTTCAACCAACCAGGCGACGCCACGTGTCAAAACAATCCCGTTGAGACACCCGCATATCCTAGTAATATTTTAACACTTTCTCCGATAACATGTGTATACGCATATAAAGTTATATTCCAACTTTCAATGTCATTTGTTGTTGCAGACGTTGAGACACGTAATGAACAAAAGCAAAAAAAGTAATAAGTCGTTAGCATATTAATACATCATATGAAAGATAGAAGAAGTAGTTAGAACACAAATGTAATGAACAACATAACCACCAGCTCAAGGAGTTAGTCCAGTGGGTTTATGAAGAAGCAACTGAACCATTAGGCAACCCATTCAGTTAAGAGACTAAAAGAATGACAGGTCAGCATGGCTAGGAAGTAGGAATCATCAGCGCGAGTGTGCGAGGTCGATCATGTTGTTATTCTTCGGTTTGTCATCTATTTCATTTGTAGCCTTCCTGCATGCCCGTTAATCTCATGTCATAGATATCATTATACAACATTGGTGCTAATTTTCATTGAGCCTCCACATTGATGATATTGTGAAACACCTTCGATCACGATGATAAGAACATGCTCCATCGAGATGTAAGGAAAAATACATGCCACTGAAAGGACAAACGCTAACCAACCGCCACTGAAACGATTAGCCCTCAAAATACTCAGGAGCTCAATTGTCAATAGCTACAAAATTGATTGATTGGTTTCAACTACAAAAGACTCTTTGAAAATGCAGTTGAACTAATGACAGGCTACACATTTCAGCAACAAAGATTGACGCCTCAACAGTTAAGTGTATCCTTGATCCAGATGCAAAACCACCTCCTCTTCATCTTCAACCAGCAAAGACAAGGAAGGACCCATCTGTCATAACCGACGGATTGGATGCAATTGTACTCCAACGGATTTATGGAACAATTTCAAACGATTTGCTCAAACCGAAGACTACCTCCCTGGCCATTCTTGAAAACATATTCCACTGCAACCAAGCTTCCCGTGCCGTTTACCTCAGAACACAAGTTTGTCACTACCAAACTCGACAAGTTATCGGTGGCAGTGATCTATCAATGTGTAGTCAACATGTTAGTTTATGCTTTCCCAGTTATTATGCTAGTCTAGTGAATTATTAATAAAGCGCAAAAGCTAGCTTAAGTTTGTGAAAGTATAATCAAAAGAGAACATCAAAACTTCATTAAGTTTCTCATAGTGTTTCTGGTAACCACCCTACCTAGAGACGCTCACATATTCAACATGATATGAACAATTCATAATGATATATAATATGGCATGTCCTTCTTTATCCCTTAATTAATCCGATCATCGGTTCTATTTCTTCCAGCGTTAATTTGCATGATGTTTATAAAAAGAGAGAAAAAAAAAACTAGAAACATGTGGTTTAATTTTATGAGAAAGCAAAGCAGAAGCATATTTCATTTGCTTTTTGTACTGATTATTTCTGAAGGATAAACAAAAAAAACATGAAAAAGGTTTCATAGCGTTTGATAAGCATAAAAGATACTAATTAAATAAGCGTGGCTAGGACCAAGTAGGTTCAATCCAGGCGTGAGGGTAGACATGCTCCCTTCCAAGCCCGTCAACTGCAATGTTTTCGCCACTAAACATGTGATACCTGTGTGTTTCGAGTGAATAGAACACTATCTTCCCATTCTTGGAATGCAATCGGGGAAAATAAATCTTGTTCCCCATTCCAGACACTTTAGATTCAATGCAGAGACACACGCTACCACTGATGCAGATCATGTACTTTCCTAAATACTCTATCATCTCCCACCCTTTTCTATAATTCCGATTCAGAATGAACACCTCCACATATTCTCCAAACTCGCCTACTATGACTTGTAGCAATTGTTGATTAATTTTCACTAGAAAATATTCTCCGCCACAACTTCTTGCGCTTGGAATTTTATCTAAGTAGTAGCCTTGTAATTTGAATACATTTTTAAAAACATAAACTTCGCCTTTGTTACCAAGGACATAAATATCCTCTCCAAAGATGGTTGGAAAACAAAAGCGACTTGGAATGAGGCCATAAAAATCCAAACTCGTCGTTTGTTCCTGAGCTACAGAGTGGATGTGAACACGTGCACCTTGCCTATGTTTGTAAACCCAACCACCATACAATCAGGGGAAGTAGGAGGTGCGGAGAAACACAAGCCATTTAAATGGATCCAATTTGGATGCTCGCGGATATCACCCGTGAGGGGGTTAAAGAAATATACAGAACGGTTGCTTTGTAACAACAGCCAACCAAACTTGGAACAACATATTTTATCACAATTGATTATTACCTGCGACCTTTTCATAAAGTACTTGTCCCCAAACATCGGATCCGTAAAATTGATAACGTTGTGAGTCTTGTCTACCACCATCAGCCATGGTGAAGCTAACGAATACTTGTGCAGTCTCCTTGATGTTGGTTTGTTGCTCCATTGTATCAACGGTGCTGCTGAATGACATCTTTTGCATGTAGCACGAAAGTACGAGTATTCAACACCAATACAATGATCCATTATCCCCTCCAAAAGATGAAACGGAAGATTAAGCAAGTGTGATTCGTTCAATTCAACCTCCTCATCCGTAGCTGATCTTGCATCTGTCTTATCCTTCTTGTCCCTTTCTTTTCCATAACCAAATGTTAACTCAGAACCTTCCAGCCTATACCAAATAAATATTATTCTAGGAAAATCTTTCTTTATACTAAATCCTAGCAATAAAACACAAATGATACACTAAAACAAAAAAAATTGAAAGCAACACCTGCATTCCCACGGTGACACATGGATTGTTGGATAAGCCAAAGAAGACACGGAAATGGTTTTATCTTCAATATCATATGAGTACATCATTTTACCCATTTTGTCAAGAATGTGTATACAACCCCCTAGCTCAGATGCAACAGCATGGTTGCAATAAACAATGTAATCACGGGCAAGATCTACAAAGAACACCGCGTCTTTGATGTCTACCAATTTTTCCCACCTCATACTAGTCTTGACCCATTTAAACAAATACACATTACGAAACGTCACTCCATTAAAAGCTACTATTATGAAAAACAATTCTGTACTAGATCCTTTCAGTAACGGGATCGATATGGGAAAATAATTGTTGGAAGGGGAAGGGCCTTTCCCAAGTAGCAAAAGTTTCATCATTACTTCTCCATCCTTCATTGTAATGTCAACTTGTACGACAAACTCACCTTCATTACACAAGGCATATACTTTACCATTGTAAGAAACCACCATACTGGCCAAGTATTCCCTTGAGCTGCCTAGTGTATGGCATTTTTGTCCATCTTAATCTGTCTAATTTCACGCCTAGCTGACAAAAAACAAAGGTAGATTTCCCGGTTATCGTCAATAGCAGAACTGATAAGGGATCATCAGGAGGGGCCGACAAACAACATTGTCCAATATGTTCAGTCAAGAAGGGGAGATTTATGATCTTAGAAATCACTGGGTTCCAAAGAGACCACATGCAATTGTTGGAGAGAATCACCCAACCATAGGAATACCCTCGGATACAGCTCCCGAGTAGCTTGGGTATTCGAGATTTATAATGACCCAACTGGTCGTTTATGGTGTAAAAAGTCTGGTCTCGAGCAGGCAACCATGGCAAGTCTGCTGATAACGGAGGCAATCGATTACCACAAGCAATCGGCTCTTGCTCCATCTGACAATATTTTTAAAAACATCAAAGTTATGTTAATGAACCATTAAGCTAAACAGCATGATATAAAGATGTTTTGACCTTAGAGACTGATTCAAAGTATTACAAGCCTTAAATTTAGAAGTAATAAAAAAATGAAACTTTAGCATAACAACCTGTAATTAATTATAAGAAGTTTGGAGTGAGTTAAAAGTCAGGAACTTTACAAGTGTAATTGCTTAATGGTTTCGGAAGTTGACAAAATTAATATTAGTTTTGAGATATATTCTGTTAAAACTGAAAAACAGACATCGGATGGCAGATCCATGGACTTGGTGAAAATTACAACAAATTCTAAGTTAAAAACACAAATCCTCAACTTTAAGACTTAAAAATATTTACAACGGAAACCAGTGTTTACTTACAATTAACCTTTAACCGGTGTTTCCTAATTATTTACAACGGATCGTATGGCGGGTAGAAACCAAACATCAATCAAACCCACATACACCAAATCGGACGTTGTAAATTATATTTATATTGTACGTGAGCCTTTTAACTAAACTAATAACGTACAAAATATATAAATAACTAAACCTATAAATAGTTACCTGTTGCAGTCGTCGCTTGTGTCGGCTGTTTTGGAAACAAACAACAAGGTCGAACCAAATATTGTGTTTAAACCCTAAAACAAGGTAAATTATATTATTAATTAGAATAAATGTGTTTAAAAAGAGTTACTAAATTAACTTGATAACGAATTCGACAATTATTATTTAGCATAACATTTGATTAAAAATTTGGGCTATTGGTTTATAATGCTCCAAACTTTCTCTCGTTGGTAGATAACTTCACGCCATTAACTAAGACGCTGACGTGGCTTTGTTTACAATATTTTGTTATTTTAGTGAGCTGATGTGTCAACTTACGTGACTACCAACATGAAAATTGTATTTTTTTTAGTAAACAAATATTATAAAAACACATCACTTATTATATTGGGGATTATATTATATTAAACCCTAGAACATATCACATATCGATACTTCAATCAATCCCTAAAACAATTCAATTGAAGCATCAGAAACATCGATCTTAAAGCCGTAACATCTTAAACACCTTCGATTCGCTGAAACCATCAACTGGCTAAATGAGTTCATCATCGTCTTCTCCGTACAGTGGGAATAAAAAGGCCAAAATTTTCAAGGTGGATTTGGAAGGAAATCTATACTGTAACCACGATATGCTTGCAATCCGTCGAGTTGTTGTACGTCAAAGTGCATGAACTGGGCAGGAATTCTATGGATGCCTTCTAAGGCCGGTAAGTTCCCGTTTTGATTCTTCATTTGATTATTTCAGTTTGGTTTTGAAGTTTGATTTATGTTCTTAAATAGAGGCTGGATTGCAAGTTTTTTATGTGGAAAGAAGATGCTGATAAGTTGTTCAAACATGGAAATTGCAATTGTAGTGGTATGCAACAAAGTCCAACTATGAAGATACATAATTTGGAGTTACAAAATACGATTTTGCAAGAAGAGAACAAGAAGTTAAAAGAAATCTTAAAAACCTCTAACGGATCTAAGTGGAAGATAACACATGTTTTAAGTGTAGTCATTGTTGTCATTGCCATATGGTGGCTTTCTAATGTCTGATGGTCTACAATCTAGTGTCATTGACATATGTTGTCATTGTTTGTCATTTGCAATATGTTGTCATTGCAAACCTTTGGATGTCATTGTAATTGTAAACCTTTGGATGGTTTGTTAATGGAATTTATGGTTGTTAATGACATTCTTGTAGGTTGTTTTGAGCATATACTTTTATGTTAACTATTGGTGTTGTTTTGAACCTTTGGACTAATTCAAAATCATTATCAAACAACCAACCAATTTACGGGCCAAAATGCTATTGGTGTTGTTTTGAGCATATTTCCTTCTATGTGACTAATTCAAAATCATTATCAAACAACCAACCAAATTATCAAACAACCAACCAATTTATGGGCCAAAATGCTAATGGTGTTAAATACTGTATGAACTAGCATCAACCACAAGTACCAAAACACAAGTAAAAGATCAAGACATAACAGATCAAGACATAACAAAACACAACTGCATATGCATGATATTAATAAGTATAGGAGCATTACATCAAGTTCATTACATCAGTTTTAAAAACACAAAAGAAACATGAGTTTACATCAAGTACTTCTACATAAGTTTACCAAAACACAAAAGCAGCATAACAAAACACAACTGCATATGCATGATATTAATAAGTATAGGAGCATTACGTCAAGTTCATTACATCAGTTTTAAAAACACAAAAGAAACATGAGTTTACATCAAGTACTTCTACATAAGTTTACCAAAACACAAAAGCAGCATATGCATTGCATCAAGTACTTCAACATAACTTTACCAAAACACAAAACCACATATGCATTGCATCAAGTACTTCTACATAACTTTACCAAGACACCATTAGACATGGCTCACTCTAGCACCCCTCCATGTGGTACCCTTCACTATGGCCCTCCCCCTTGACCTTCCTCTTCCCATTTGACTTGCTTGCTGAGTTGACTGGTGATCCAAATTCTTTGGCCTCCCCTTTTGCCTTTTAGGAGGTGGTTCTTTAACAACTTTACCCCTTTCTTTACAACTTAATTCTCTTGTTATGTCCCACTTCCCCACAAATACCACAAGTCATTGTATCACCATGCTTTGCTAATTTACCTTTATTCTTTGGATCCTCATGTGGATCCCTTTTTCTATTCTTCTTGGGTCGGCCAGGAGCATATTTGATTGGGGGTGGATCCATAGGATAATCAACCACAAGCCAATACCTTTCACTAAGCAATCGAGGAATTGAGAACTCATAAGACCTCATGTATGTTTCTTTAAGGTAGCAAACATCAACAAACTCCTCAGCATTCTATGCATAAAACCAGCCACAACACACACATGTTTGCAAGGTATTCCTGTTAAATCTCATTTTCTACAAGTGCAAGTTCTATTGCTCAAATCCATAGACACATCATCATAGTTATCCCTCACCTGGAATACATGATTACATTCATGAGCACACTACCAAGAATACATTATTAAATACATAAATACATGATTACATTTACCTGAAATACATGATCTGATGAAGGGAAGACATTAAATTTATGAGCATACCTTTTATTTCTATCAAGCTTGATTTGTATTCTTGGGCATACTATCACATCTTTAGATTGCATTTCCGAATGCTTAGTAGTTAGCCTACTCATCACTAAACCCTTATATCCTCTAACATGTATATAATGTGTTTCGATCTAGCTTGGACGATGTATCCATTAAAGGTCTCAGCCATTAACATCACATTTTGTTTGATTATTAAGAAAGCACCTTGAATAACACTTTGGATTTTGTTTCAGTAATGCCTCTGCTGCATCAGCTTTTATTTTCTTCATCTCATCCATTGCTTGATTGTAGTTAGCCTCACAATAGGACCTAGTTGCTTTCCAGTAAAGCTCTTTCAACTCTTCACCCTTATATGTTTTATACCAGTTTGCATAAATGTGCCTGGCACAGTTCCTATGTTCTGCATTTGGCCAACTCAATGCAACATCATTTAGTATTTCCTGCCACATTCAAACATAAATGTTAGATCTAACCACCATCATTGCAACTATCATGTATATCAGTTAGCATAATGAAGTATGTACCTTCTGTTGGTCAGAAATTAGTGTCCATCCATTACCACCATCATGTATCCCGATATAATTTTCTTAACTCTTCCAAGAACCACTCCCAACTATCATTATTCTCTCCCTCAACTACTGCCCATGCTAATGGAAACATCTGGTTATTAGCATCCCTTCCAATAGCACCCAATAACATATCTATAATATATAGGAAACATACGTAATATACCTATATAGTAACATAACTTGTAAATACCTATAATAGATAGGGAATATAAGTAACATAATTGGCAAATACCTCCAAGAAAAGTCTTCAAGAAACATCCATCAAGGCATATTACCTTTCTGCATCCAGCTATAAACTCCTTCTTGACTCCATCAAAACAAATAAAAAGTCTGAAAAATGTTTCACATGAAGAATTTGGAACTTCATTAAAAAACCCTGGAGGAGCAGTTAAGAGCTCAAATGTAGAAGTTGGGTTATCTTTCTTTAAAGCAGCCAAGTATGAACCAACTTGCTGTGGTCCTTCATTGATCCATGGAGCATCTTATTTGCACAATGTTTTGCATTATAGGCGAACAATGGTTTATTATCACCTTATACTTCTCTTTCACTGATGATTGGATGTTTAGCACTCCAGTTTGGCTTAGCTTTGAATAATGACAAGAACTCACAAGCTATGAATTTAGCAGTCAACTGTCTATTCTTTAACATGTTTCTTTGACAAGTGTGCTTGTTGTTTACCCTTTTAACCATATAACATTCTTTACCTTTATGAAATGAACAAAATACACTGAAAGGACACCCTTTAACACACTTTACACCTATACGGCCCTGCTTATTTTTGTCACTCATTGAAATGTAAACATTCCTACCATTAACAATTGGATATCTTCTAATGGCATCTTTAAAACCATCCCTTGTAGGGAACCTAATTCCAACAACCCACTTAAAGTTCTTCCACTTAGTTTGGTCACTTACAACTGGAGCATTTGAACCGTATTTCTTCCCCCTTATATCATCATCTTCACTCTCACCAGGTGTTTTAACATCACCATCAGATTCATCATAACTACTATAAGCTTCTAAAGGTGACCCCCCCTTCAACATCATTTCAACCAGTTTACCTTTTGTTCCCTTTAAACACTCCTCAAGCAAATTCCTATTAGTTATTGTTTGTTCTTCAACAGCTTTTCTAATTGCATCTTGAGATTGTACCAATTCATCATCATCTCCTTCTGACCCAGCTACTTCAACAGATATGTCTTCATCATAACCTTCTTCCTCAACATACTCATCCTCATCATCAGAATCATCCTCATCTGACCCTGACCCACCTATATCATACTTAAAGCTGCTATCATCATTATCATCATCCTCCTCACCATCAGATCTATCCTTACCAAAACTTGTAAGGTACAAGACGGATCTTTCAATTATGATATCAACTAATCTAGATGTTGGTGCGGAAATCCAACACTAGAAGATTCAAGAACATGAAACACAAACACGTAGAACACAATGAATTGCTTCAAAACACACGTTATATTCAACGTCAGGTGCTTAAGCACAATGATTACAACCTCGTCTAGAATCACCTTAGACGGCCACAGAAACAATTGAATGAACAACCCTACAACCTTTACAATAAGTTCTATATATAGGGTACCCACCATGTAAGCCCAATTATAGCCCAAAGCCCACCGAGATCCATAAGGATCTCGGTTTATATATGCAACCCAAAACACAATAAACTAAGTACAAACCATCTAATATAGGCCCAACAATCTCCCCCTTGGTTTGTAGCTTGGTTCTCAGTCATGCTCCAAATAATCAATGTCAGCATCTTTCAAAGCACCTGCCCAAAACTTGCACCTGATAATGGAGGCTGCCATACTTGTGAATTCTTTTGAAGCCGTTTCAAAAATCAGATAAGCTATTATCTGAAATGTACTGAGAGTCTTGATGTATTTCTCTCCAAGCTTCAGTAAATCTCTTGGATCGAAAAATCTGTACTGCCCTTTGCCCTTCTCCAAACGCACAACAACGGTGGCAGTCTCACTATCATACATCCAGAATCTCATGTTATCTAGATCTGGAATAGCTTTAGGCACAGGATTATGAGTGGCCTTCTTTGTAGCAGGCCACATAACATTGGTCATTGTCTTTCCTGTCTTTGGATCCCTGAACCCCTTTGCTTTCTTCAAAAAAGATTCTACAGTTGACATGTTCGGAAAGCCTTTATCAACTTGGCTTCTTAGAAAGTTCCAGAAATATCTACCTCGTTTATCATTAGTTGGATTGTGGAATGGAGAGTTTATCAGGTAACTGAGATCAACCTTAGTCCAAGAACCAAAATCTTTTATCTTCTTATAGTACTTAGTGGCCCCGGACTTCCGTTTAACCCACCACATGTTCTTTTCAGCATCAAAACCCCATGATACAACTCCAGATTGATCCCCATATTTATCTGAAAAACCCTCTTGAAAGGTGACAACGAACTTCTATGGGTGATCGGATGACTCAACATTTTGATTGGAGTTTTTCATCACTAGTAGCTTCTTATGAACTCTATCAGATTTCTCTTTGGTAATTGAAGGTGCAGACATATACTGTTTCAACGTCTTAGATTCATCTATGTTTTCAACCGGACAAACAGTAGAGCCACCCCCTTGATCAACGTTGGGCATATTTGAAGTTACATCATTACTACTCTTGAATTCATCTCCAAATTCTGAACAATTTTTTGTTGGAGATCTAGATAAACAGCAGTTAGTTCTTCCTGTTGGACTGAAGCTCTTTGATCTTGGAATCCTTATCAGAGTTACTGGCTTCCAGTTCTTGAATGCGTACATCTTTGACAACAGAGTCTTGTTCGAGTTCAAAGACTCGACGTTGAAGAGGTTGTACATCAACTGGAGCATCTTCAAGCACAATTCCCTTGCCTTTGTTCTATAGAAATTCTTCTTGCATGGCAAGAATATGAGCAACCTTATCAGAAACACCAGAACTTGACTGACCTTGATTGACTGGGCCAGATGAGCCAAAGGGAGCGTAAGTATGCTGAAAATCATCCTCAAACTCAAACTCACGAGCAATATCGTCAAAAATCTGATCTTGAGTTTTAGGCTCAGTAGTAGATGGGCTTGGATCAACATGAGTCTCAGGAGCAGTTGACTCAGGTTGATGTGATTCTTGCTGTGGGCTTGTTGTTGTTGACGGTGTGGTTGTTTCATCTTCAATGACCAGCACGCCAGGTCTCGGATATTTCTTCCTTCGTTTACGTGGAATGAGATCGGTGGCTGGTTCCTTGGGAATATCTTCATCATCTTAATTTACAGTAGCTACTTGAGGAGGCTTCAATGCAGTTGACTGTAGTAATTCTTTAAAAGTCTCAAAATCCGTTAGTTGCTCAGCAGTCGGAGCGCTAACGGTGTTACGATGTTCTGTCTCTTCATCTTCATCGTCGAGATCTCAAGTGTAGCAACACGCCTTTGAGTTTGTGTTACATGTTCTTCAGCCACTTGAGCTATGACAGGAACAACTTCTGTTTCGGCAAACCGACCAAATTTAACCAAAGCATGAAGGCCCTGATAAACGATCTTTGATCCTTTCCTGTACTGCTTCATCAACCCAAAAGTATTGGGTCCCATCGACTTCATATCTAATGTTTCTACAGATTTGACAAGATCAGTGTAATGTGAGTCAAAAATCATCTGTAAAAATCATGGATACATGAGAAACATCTCCTTCTTATTCCCTTTCAAGTTGCTCATCATCTCATCAAAAACGAACTTGGAATAGTTGAAATTCCAATCCATGATCAGAGCAAATATAGCCGACATCTGCGTGTGGCTAATCCGTTAGAACCTCCCTTTCGTCCCGACACACATGTAAAGAAAGTGTGTATTATAAATCTCCAGTACGGATGAAAAAACTTCTTTATTGCTGAAGGATAGGATCCCTTGTATCCCATTCTGGTGAGAACCTCAGAGACAGCAACAGTCGTGTATTCTGTTGGGTAATCATGTTGATCCCCAAATAAAAGAACCTCTCGTATAATGGTCTCTATGATGACGACATGTTTCTTTTGCACTTTGAAGTCAGTTGACACAACTCCACCTGGTCCTCGCTGGTTGATCAAGGCGTTGTTCCAAAAATCTGTGATCATTTTCCTGCAGATGATAGGATTTTCTCGCAAGGCGTGAGAAATTCTGCAAGTGTTGAGGCCAGCTATCATAGAGTTGAACTCCTTGTGTGCTGGAGGTGGATCAAACAAGTGTCCAGCTATATTATGAGTGTCAACGAACTTCAAGGGAGCCTGATCAGCCATTACTGCACCAAACGAGTCAAATTAGTAAATACAAACTTGACTATAGTTATATTTTAAAGCAAGTTAGTCAAATTTTAAAACATAAGGGGCCAATGATGACAAGATCACATTAGGTGGACCATAAGAGAAAAATAATAATAATATTATAATAGATTTTGGTCCATCAATGAGTTCTCTGTCCAAAAGGTGAGATTTCGGTCAAACTCAATGGTTTTCGGTCAATGGCTAACGATCTCTGTCAGATTAACCGAGAATGTGAGTTCTCGGTCAAAGCCGCGATTTCGGTCAACGAAAGTCAACCGAGAACGTGAGTTCTCGATCAAATCCAGGAGATCTCGGTCAACAAAATTCAACCGAGAACTCTTTGATTGGTTGACAGCTGGGGACAGGGAACCCTTTGTATTCCCTCTTGGAATGTGTGCCGTCTTCTCCGAGAACACCGAAAACTCCATTAAACCTGCGACACCACCCTTGAATCCCTAGTGATTTACCCTAACATTCTCCAATCGAAATCTCAAACAACAATTTAACAACTCATGATTCCACATTCATCTATCAAACCATCCATTAATCCATGAGAACACTAAACAATAACCTGTAAGTCCTTAGGTCTCACAATAACAATTAGTTTAAAGACACCCTGTTCATTACCTGTGAATCAATCAAACGAACACCAAGAGATAATTAGCGTGGTTAGTTTAGTTTTCGGCTAGATGGCTTGAGAGAGAGAGAGAGAGAGAGAAATAGGTTTTGAATTTTGAAAGTAATAAGAGCAATATTTGAGGCTCAAAGGTTATTTAAACTCCAACCAATATGGGTCGAGAACCTATAGACAGGCCCAACTTCAGCCCAAAAGCCATGTTACCAAATAAGATAGCAGTCCAGCATGAACGCCAGATTAGCCCAAATCAGTTTAAACAAATTTAAAACCAGCCCAGCCCAGTTAAATCACGAGTTTCGAGGAGAGTAGTTTCGAGAAAAAACAAAAAGAACCAAGATATATTAAATTCAAACTAATGAAAATTAACACGAAATACCAATCTTTTCAGATTTTGTAAAGATGAGATCAAATTTCAATCTTTATGAAAACGCCGCCTTTTGTGAAAAGATCCGAACATGGAATCATATTGTTTAATGTGCTGTCACAAAGATTCATGTTCAGCGTTATTATGACATAAAGAAGCAGGTTGATAGCAGGTATAACAAACTTAGCATGACTTTCATTGCGTCAGTGATATGAGTTAGGTTCAGTTCGGCATAAAGCTTAGATGGACATCACTCATGGACCTGTGATGCCTCATATCTCTTTTCAAAACGTATTTGGCTTTCCCCAGATCACCCCAATTTGACTTCAACCCCTAGTGCTTGATTAAAAAATTTTAGGAAGCAATAAAACTTTGAGCTTTAAGCTTATTGAAAGACAACAACCTTATATATATACTCAACTACTCAAATTTTTTTATTTTTATTTATTTATTTATTTATTTTACATAATAATAACAATAACGAATGCCTGTAAGTCCCGAATCTGGATCACTACTGTAAGACAGCACAATTTTTTTGGTGATCAAGACACTAACGGGCTCGTGTGTGACTGGGTAATTACTTTTCTGCCTATCATTCTGAGATATGTATATGGAGACATGCACATTTCTTTAAAATGACTCTCCATAGTAAGTTCAACATATTTAGTTTATATCACTTCAACTTTTACGCATCATGGAAAGCTACGATACAAGTCAATGACTTTTCTAGAGCCTTTTAAGCTTATTAACTTCACCCGTTAGGCACACAGAAACAATTTATCTATCATTTTCCAAAGGTTGGATCAATTTTCATTTTAAAATATTTGAAGCTTCTAGAAGCTGTTAACTGAATAATCATATCATTTCCCAGAAGACAGTTTAAAACTCAGTCACCCCGGTCACTCTTAGGTTTCAGGTAAATGGCTATCCCGTATGTCCACAAGTGGTTAACATGACCAAACACATATGAAAATACATGTCATTCCAACTTAGAGTTACCGACATAATTTTAAGTGAAAGAATTCAAAACACAAAAACACATCACAACCGCCCCAGATGCTTTCAGTCTTTAGATAAATGGCTATCCTGTGACTCTACAAGTAGATCACCGGACCAAACATATACAAGTATATGTTATTCAAACTTGAGCATCCGACATAATTTTAAGCGAGAGTGAGCCATAAAAAACAAACACTATTTTTGGCTTTTTGATTTTTCACGCACGCACACTATTTTTGGCTTTTTGATTTTTCACGCACACACACTATTTTTGGCCTTTTGATTTTTCTCCCCCTAAAATTGTACAAATTAAGAAAATATGTACAAGTTTACACTAAAAAAGACTCAATCCTCGAAACGAAGCATTTTAAGAAAACTCACAAGCACATTAAATTTGGCTGTTCCGACCGGTTTTGTAAATAAGTCCGCCACATTGTTGTCAGTGTGAACTTGTTCAAGGTGTATCAATTTTTGGTCATAACAGTCATGAATAAAATGAATTTTAATATCGATGTGCTTGGTTTTAGAGTGTTGAACTGGATTCTTAACAATTGCAATGGCAACATCATTATCACAAGATATTGGAGTATCAAGAAATTCCAAACCGTAATCCAGCAGTTGGTTTTGCATCTAGATAACCTGAGAGTAGCAAGCTGATGCAGCAACGTACTCCGCCTCTGCGGTCGAGGTGGACACCGTTTGTTGTTTCTTACACTGCCATGAAATGAGACTATCTCCTAAGAACTGGCATCCGGCAGACGTGGATTTCCCGTCAATGTCATCTCCACCATAATTGCAATCAGCAAAAGCATAAATATCAAATTCTGATTGTTTGGGATACCAAAGACCTAACTTCGGTTGTCCTTTCAGATATCTATAAATACGTTTAACAACAATTAAATGAGAGAGTTTAGGATTAGCATGGAAACGAGCACATTGGCAGACTGCAAACATGATGCCAGGACGACTGGTAGTGAGATACATCAAAGACCCGATCATCGATACTCATTCAAATTCTGCACACATCTCAGCATTGGTGGATCCAAAAATAATATCATCCACATAGATCTGGACTAGAATCAAATATTTTCCGACAGTTTTACGGAACAAGGTTTGATCAATGGTTTCTCGCTTGTAACCATGATCTAGAAGATGTTCGGTTAATGTAGCATACCATGCCCGAGGAGCATGATGTAACCCATACAATGCCTTGTCTAACTTTCAGACATGATTTGGTTTCTTGGAATCAACGAAACCCGGTGGTTGATCCACGTAGATCTCTTCTTTGACTTCCCCATACAGAAACGCGGTCTTGACATCCATCTGATATACCGTGAACCCCATGAATGACGCGTAGGCCAGAATTTTTCTGATGGCCTCAAGTCTAGCCACTGGAGCATAGACTTCAGTGTAGTCTAATCCCTCAACTTGACGAAAACCACGAACTACCAACCGTGCCTTGTTTCGAACAATAACCCCGATATCATCTTGCTTGATTCGGAAGACCCATCTCGTATCAAGTGCTTTCTTTCCTTCCGATAACTCAACCAATCTCCAAACCTTCAACTTATCAAACTGATTTAACTCTTCATGCATAACATCAACCCAACTTGGTTCCTAAAGGGCCATTTCTACCGTCTTTGGCTCAATCTGGGAGATGAAACAGGAAAATAAACAGCTGTTTATGTGTCCTGTCTGACTTTTGGTGGACACACTCGTTTCAAGAAGACCTATTGTTGGGTCAAGAAACTGACCTAAGGGGGAGATTTTTGAGTTAAAGATTTGACCAAAATGAAGTACATGGAAGATTGGAATCTTCTCAACCTCCTCAGAATTCGCTAAGTATGGATCCGGGTACACCTTAGACTTCCGAGCAAACTTTTACTTAGCCGGGTACGATATTTTGTCTATCGGGCAAGGTTTACTTCAAGTAGTCTTCTTTAGTGGATATCCGAGCAAGGTTTGCAAATTAGTGCATTGCCGGGCAAGGTTCACTAGTTTATGTAAATCCGAGCAAGGTTCACTTTATCAAGCAAGTCTGTTCTTCATAGTCAAGTAAGGTTCTCTTCCGAGTAAGCTTTTGGCTAACCAAGTCCATGAGGCCAAGTGATTGGAAGACCGGGCAAGGTATTCTTTAATAATTATGGTCCGAGCAAGCTTGATGTATAAATGGAATATCTCTAAGTAACATCGGGCAAGGTTCAACTCAAGCAAGGAACAGTACTGCCGAGTACACGTTGCTAATAAGTTATTGTATAGCAAGGAGTTGAATGGACCATCGAAGAACAAGGTTGCTCGTAAGGGTTTGTCGGGCAAAGTCTGGCAAAGTCAAGAAGACTGAAGTCTACCCGGTGAGTATTTTACTTGGTAAAATACTCTTCAAGTAAAGTCTACCCGGAAACTAATCCCGAGCACACTTCTATGTTACCAAGTCTAAGGCAGGTAGAGCACATAGTCTACTCGGAGAAGTTTACTTATCCAGAGCCTACCCGGAAGACTTGTTTTACACTTAGAATATTTTCTGATTATGTAATTTGAATATGTATGTATGTTTGGGGTTTCTAGAAGGAATGAAAGCTGTCCTAGGTTGGCAGGGCTATAAATAGAATGTTTTAGGGCACGCCGCCAGGGACACAAAGACAACATACAAAAGAAGAGAGGCCTAAGGACAGACACATTTATTAAGATAGAATATTGTGTGTGACGGCCGTCTTTGTACGGATAAACCCTCCTTCAAGAAACCCTAAATCGATTATCCTATTTGTATGATGAATGTTATATAAATGGAAATATTTTGAGTGAATCTTGTTTGTGTTGGTTATCATTGAATACTTATTAAGCAACCGTATATTTGTTATTGATTCCGCCTTTAACAAACGGATATCTTTCTAAATATAGCAACCCATTATTAACTCCCTTGTCAACACATCAATCTGTGTGAGTTATGACATGATTAAGTAAGATCCAGCTGAAATCGAGGGACCTGGAAAGTGGTATCAGAGCTGATTACTGCTATTTTAGAAAGATTATTGCTGATTGAAGATTTGAAGAAGAATGACGTAAGCAGACCACTGTTCCATTGATTTGTGACGTCAGCAGCTATGTTCTTCATTTTTCTTCCAGATCTACAATCATTTGGTGTTTTCTCTTCCTTGTTTTATTTAAAGTTTTAATCTTTATATTTATATCTTGTTCTTATCGAATCAGACACCTCATATCTGAACAATCGAGTCTCAGATCTGAATATTTTTGAAACTCTGTTTTTATTAAGAAATTACTTTTATTTTCACAAAAATGTCTGGTTACGAGGAACAAGAGGTGTCTACTAACAAGATTCCTAGATTGTATGGACAGGAAAATTTCACAAAATGGAAGGTTTTGTTTGAAGCAGCCGTTTGCTACAATGATGTTGATATGTGGAACTCCATCAAGAATGGTCCACAAGGAGAAGTTGCAGAAGGTGCAAATGCTGCTGCAACTGCTGCTGTAAGAGAAAGAATGAGAAAGGTTGATGACAAGGCTTTAGCTATGTTGAAGCTAGGTCTGTCTTGGGAAATACTCACCAAGGTTGCACATCATCCCAATGCCAAGGCAATGTATGATGCAATACTTGAAATGTTTGAGGGAAATGTTGAACTCAAGAACATCAAGAAGCAGAGATTGAAGCAGAAGTTTGAAAGATTCAAGTATAAAGAAGGAGAAAGCTTGAAAGCAATTCTAGAGAGGTTTCTGGGAATTGTGAATGAGCTCAGAACCACAGACTATGTCATGACTGATTTTGATCTCAACACCAAGCTGCTGAACTCTATGCCAAAGGAATGGTATACTGCCTGCAAGTTCATTCTTACAAAGCACAACTTCAATGAGCTAAAAGTAGATGATGTAGTGTGTTTTCTTCAAGCTGCAGAAATAGAGATGATAGAAAATGAAATGATTAAGGAGGAAAGACCCTGCTTCAATGTTTCAAATGCATTGATTGCACCTATGGGTAATTTGACTACCAAGAATCAACAGCAGATTCCTATCATTGAAGAACCTGTTGAACTCAATTCTGATACTCCAAAATAATTTGTTGGTGTTAGCACAAGTAATCAAGGAAATCAGCAAAGATTCAATATGCAGCTGATTGATGACACTGATTCTGCCTCTATGACAAGTGGGAATGTTCCTCACACTGGTGGTGGACATGGTCAAAGCAGTGATACACAGGCTTTGCTTTCAATGTTCACTGAGTCATATAATGCATTTGTTGCAAAGAATTTAATCCACACAAGTGTAGTGCAAGATGATCTTGAGCAGATAGATACTGATGATTTGGAAGACATGGATTTGAAGTGGCAAGCTTCCATGTTAGCATTGAGAAGTAAGAGGTTGTATAATAGAACTGGTAGATCTCTGGTTTCTGGTCCTAATGAAAGGATTGGATTTGACAAGTCAAAGGCAATCTGCTACAATTGCCAACAGCCAGGACATTTTGCAAGAGAATGTAACCTGCCAAGGAACTATCAGATGAATCAATTCCAGAATCAACAACCACGAGGTCAGCAGCAATACCAGCAAAATCAGCAAAGAAATAACAACCAAAACTTCAACAACAACTTCAATCCCAACAACAACTTCAATCCCAACAACTACAATCCCAACTTCAACAACTTTCAGCCTCAAATGAATAATCTTAATCAAAGTATGCAACAGAATCAAGGTTTTCAAATGAACAACAATCAAAACCTTCAAGCAGTTCAAAATGTTCCAAACAACACTGTTCCAGTCAACCAAAATCAACCAAGAAATCAAGGAAATGTGGCAGTGACTACACAACATGAAGGTAACTTTGATTAGAGCAATCATGAAGAAGACATTGCAAATGATATCAAGAGGGCAAATGTAGCATTCATGGCCATAATAGAGAAAGAAACTGGATCAACTTCTCAGGTACACTCTGCTCCTACTATTGATTTAAATGAACTTATCAATGATTTGAAAACGAAGGTAGGCAAGCTGGAAAGTGAGTGTTTTAAGAAACAAAGTATCATCAATGCATATGAAGCTAGTGAACTGATAAGTGAAGAAAGGATGAAAAGTTTGGAAGATGACTGCATGAACAGTTATAGAGCTCAGAAAAGATTTACAACTGAGATTGATGGGTTGAAGAAAATAATTATAGAAGAAAAGGTACTGAACACAAAACTGCAAACTGAAAATGAATTCTTAAAGAACTTGGTATCCACTGGAAACATCTGTGGAATTCTGAATCAAGTCAAGAAAGAAGACAAATACAAAGCAGTACCACCACCATTCAACAACAAATTTATGCCAAAAGTTGATAAAGATAAAAGAAATGCATATCTACAACAATTCAAAGATGTCTTTCAAGATAAAGAAGTACTTGTGGATTTGTATAAGAATGTTGAGGTGAGTGAAGAAGGAGAGTTTGTTGTGAAGAAAGAACTGAAAGAAGAAAAGTCAATTGGAGTTCAAGTCTCTGAAGATGACCTTGAGTCAATTGACTTGAATCAAGATGACTTGAGTGATTTAAGTGATCAAATTACTGAGGTGGAAATTAAAGCTGCTGAAAGAGGAAGAAGATTCAAAAAACCAGAATCCATTGACAAACTTCCAAAGTATCCACCTGTCACATCAAGAATGAAGAAAAAAAATGAAATAACCAAGAGAGGACATGTGTCGTTTTATATCTGTGAAGGATCAAAACCAAGTTATAATGCAGTGAGACCTCCAAGCAAAGCTCTATTGGAAAGAATTAAACAGAATAAAAAATTGAAAGAAGTTGAAACAGTTGCATGTGAAAATTTTATTCCTGTTTACCCTATTTTCTCAAGTGTTTAAGACTTTGACATTGGAGAAGTAGAAGCAATGGAGAAATATGAAAAGAGGAAATCAAGACAAAGGGAAAGCATAGAGGAAGAACCCTAGTATAAGAGAAATTGTTTTTGTTAAAGGGAAAGTGGAAAGAAGTGACATAAGGATAGCTGAATTTGTTCCCTTCTCAATTGATTTTGACTGTTTAAAATCTAAAAAGACAATTGGAGTTGATTCACCAAGACCAAGTGAAAGGTTCAAGAAACCAAAAGAACATAAAGTATTCAAGGGAAAGGTTTGGTTCAAGAAGTGTGATGAATATGTTCATCATACAGACTCCTGTAATGAAAGACTTAAATTCAAGCCTTTTCATGTCCCAGATGAAACAAAATATGGACAAGACTTTGTGGCCTATAAAATGAAGTATGAAAAATATTTGGGTATGGGAAAGGATTGTGCAGAGGAAGTTCTGGAAAAAGAGAGCCAAAGCCATTCACTAAAAGTCAAGAAACATGTGATCAAACCTGTTAACAAGGTTAAATCTCCAGTGAAGCATGTGAAAACTGTTAAGAAGGACTCTCATCCATTGAGAACAATCCTAAAAAGGGATAATCAGTCTGTCAATCTGATAGTTCTCAAAGATCATCAAGCAGTGAGAATACAAAAAGACATGTGGTATCTAAAAGGAAACCAACAGAACTCACTGGCGATGAGAAGTTTCTGTTAAAGTATGGATATGAACCACAAGGTTTTCTTTGGAAACCTAAGCCTGAGATTAAGGTTGAGATAGTTGCTGATGTAAGAGACTACTCTGAAAAGAAGGACTATGTGATAAAAGAGTGTGACACTGACTCAGCTGAGTACCAGAAATCAACATCACTAGTTAAAACTCCAAGAGAGTGTGGTTATGAAACAAACAATTCAGACAATCTAGAAATCACTCATGAAGATCCGGAACCAACTACACTCAATTCCCAAGCTGTGTCTGAAACTGAATCTGATGAGCTGCAAGTTGATAAGGCTTGCACTTCATCACTCAACTAATCAAACTTTCTTTGTATGTGCAGGAACATTCCACTCCTCTGAATGACATATGGTACATGGATAGTGGATATTCTAGGCACATGACATATGACAAGAGATCTCTTGTCAATTATGAAGAAAAGTATGAAGGTCCAGTAGCTTTTGGGAGTGATGAGAATGGTGGAAAGATTGTTGGAAAAGGAATCTTAACAAATGGGAAAGTCTCATTTGATAATGTATTTCATGTTGAAGGTCTTCAGTACAATCTACTGAGTTATATCACAAATGTGTGATAAGGGATACAAAGTCAGTTTTGATGATTCACACTGTTTCATTCTAAAACCTAAGTTTGTGATTCCACCTGAAATGATTATGATGATGGAACCAAGAAATGGTAACTTGTATGAATTGAATATGAAAGAAGCGATTTCAAGAGGAGGTGCATGTTTTGTTTCCAAAGCCACTGAAAATGAGTCAAAATTGTGGCATAGGAAACTGTGTCATGTGAACTTGAAGAACATGAACAGACTTGTTAAAGGTGAGCATGTCATAGGCTTACCCACAAGAGAATTCAAATTGGAAGATCACTGTAGTTCATGCCAAAAAGGAAAACAACACAAATCTACTCATAAGCCAAAGCTCATCAACTCAATTGATCAAGTACTTGAATTACTTCACATGGATCTTTTTGGTCCTGTAAGTGTACCAAGTATAGGGAAGAAAAGATATTGTCTTGTGATCATTGATGACTATTCAAGATACACTTGGGTTTATTTCCTAAGTACCAAGGATGAGACTTCAGAGTTGATTAAAGGTTGTGTAACAATGATTGAGAACAAGTTGAATAAGAAAGTCAAGATGATGAGAAGTGACAATGGCACTGAGTTCAAGAATGGAGTTATGCAAGAATTCTGTGCAGAAAAGGGTATACTACAATAGTTCTCAGCTCCTAGAACTCCTGAACAAAATGGTGTAGCAGAAAGAAGAAATAGAACCTTGATTGAAGCTGCAAGAACCATGTTAGCTGATGCAAATTTGCCTGTCACTTTTTGGGCTGAAGCCATAAATACAGCCTGCTATGTACAGAACAGGGTACTTGTCAACAAAAGGCATAACAAAACTCCATATGAAATATTTCACAACAGAAAGCTTTACATTAAGTTTTTCAAGCCCTTTGGATGCAAATGTTTTCTACTGAACACAAGAGACTATTTGAACAACAAACAAAGTCCCTGGATTGTTTCTTTGTTGGATATTCTATACACTCAAAGGCCTACAGAGTTTATGTGAAAGACCACTTGAGTGTTATAGAATCATTTGATATTATCTTTAATGAGAATCAATTCAATACAGTTGATGGTGCATCATGACTGTTTGATCATGAAAAGTTAATAAGGTCTTTCAAGATTTATCCTGAATACTTTGATGAATCTTTCTACAAGACCAGTGAAATTGAAGAGAAAAAGAAGAAATCATTGGACTTGGAAGAATTATGGAAAAATGTTGCTAGAAAAGAAAAGGAGTATACTTTTGTGAAGAATTCCTCATGTGATATTGGTGAACCTGATCAAGAAAACAATCACAATGTTGAACATGATCATACTGAGAACAATCAAGACAATCAAGATGCACAAAATGATCAAGTTCAGAATGAGGGTGACACAAGCAACCAAGCAAGTGGAGAAGAAGCTGCATCTACAACAAGATTTCAAGATCTATTTCAAAGATTGAACTTAGAAAACACTGGTGCATCTACTTCAGGATAACATAATGATGAAGCACTAGAATTTCTTGATGCAGAAGCTGATTTGATCATTGAAGAACCAGAGCTCAATGAAACAAATCTTGACACAAATTTGTCTACAAATATGATTATACAAACTCCTTATGTGGAAAAGAATCATCCTTCTGAAAACATCATTGGTGCTTTGTATGAAAGAGTTACAAGAAGTCATTCTGAAATTTCAAACATCTATCTTTACTCCTGCTTTCTATCCCAAAATAGAGCCAAAGAACATTGCTCAAGCACTGAAAGACAATAGTTGGGTGGAAGCAATGCAAGAGGAACTGGCACAGTTCAGAGACCTACATGTGTGGGATCTTGTTGATAGGCCAATAGACATATATGCAATAGGAACCAAATGGGTTTTTAGAAACAAAAGCGATGAAAGGGGTTTGGTGATTAAGAAC
This sequence comes from Bidens hawaiensis, assembly GCF_021521415.1. Taxonomy (NCBI): domain Eukaryota; kingdom Viridiplantae; phylum Streptophyta; class Magnoliopsida; order Asterales; family Asteraceae; genus Bidens; species Bidens hawaiensis. Next base: position 569,524 of record NW_027491579.1, on the reverse strand, counting down.
AAAGCTAGACTTGTAGCACTGGGATGTCTTCAAGAAGAAGGAATAGACTTTGAGGAAGTCTTTGCTCCTGTTGCAAGACTTGAACCTATCAGGATTTTTCTTGCATATGCTGCCTCAAAGAACATTAGAGTGTTCCAGCTTGATGTTAAGTCTGCATTTCTTAATGGAAAGATTGATGAAGAAGTGTATGTAGCTCAACCTCCAGGTTTTGAGGATCCAATGTATCCAAACAGGGTGTATAAGCTAAACAAAGCCCTTTATGCATTGCATCAGGCCCCTAGAGCATGGTATGATGAGCTGTCAAATCATCTTCTTGAAAATGGTTTCAAAAGAAGAGCCATTGACAAGACACTCTTCTACAAAAGAAAGGGATCAGACTTGCTTCTGTTACAAGTGTATGTGGATGACATCATCTTTGGATCTAACAAATGAACAAATGTGCATGGAGTTTGAAGGGGTAATGAAGTCCAAATACAGCATGAGTTCTCTGGGAGAAATGAACTTCTTTCTTGGATTGCAAGTTCAACAGAAAGCTGAAGGGATCTTCATTCACTAAAACAAATATGTGCAGGACATCTTGAACAAGTTCAACTATCATGAGTACAAGACTGCTTCAACTCCAATGGACACCAAAGAAAAGATGACTGCAGATGAAAAGGGGGAGCCTGTAGATGAACATGAATATAGAGCCAAAATTGGATCTCTGATGTATCTGACTGCAACAAGACCAGATATCATGTTTGCTGTATGTGTGTGTGCAAGATTCGAATCAAGTCCAAAAGTCTCCCACATGAATGCTGTTAAAAGAATAGTCAGATATTTGAAAGGAAGACCAGACTTAGGGATTTGGTATCCAAAGAAGCAATCTTTTGATCTAATTGCCTTCACTGACAGTGACTATGATGGCTGCAACATGAGCAGAAAGTCAACCTCAGGAGGATGTCAATTTTTGGGTGAAAGGCTAGTGTCATGGCAATGCAAAAAGTAGACTACAGTCTCAATCTCTACTGCTGAAGCTGAATATGTTGCTGCATCTGCCTGCTGTGCACAAGTTCTATGGATTCAAAATCAGTTGCTGGACTATGGTTTGAATTTTCTGAACACCCCTATTCTTATTGACAATACTGCTGCATATTTTATTGTTAAGAATCCAGTTCAACATTCTAAAACTAAGCACATTGAAATCAGACATCACTTCATCAGAGATTGCAGTGAAAAAGGTTTGATTGAAATGCAAAGAGTTGATACAAATGACAATTTGGCTGACCTATTCACCAAACCAATTGATAGAACCAGGTTTAACTTTCTTCTAAAAGCCCTGGGAATGATCAACTCTGATGAAATCTGATTAAGGATGTGTGCCTAGCTGTGTGTCTCTCTGTGTTAACTGATTATGTTGTTAGAGATTACACATATTGAATGTTTAGTGAATATGCTTGATTATGTTGCTTAATTATGTTACTTGAATATGCTACTAAGTATGTTAACTGTTATGTGCTTTGACTGATTATGTGTGAAAAATTTGACATAATTGAATAGATTTATATGTTTGTATGTTTATCAGTTAATGTGCATTTGTGATGTCAGGATAAGTGTTCTTGTTATGAATTACTTGTTGATGTAAGCTTATCTAATATCATTGCTTAATTGCTTGAATATGTGATTTATCTGATCTTCTGATGTTAATAAGATAAGTTGGAATTTGATTGTTAGTACTGTCTACTTGTCTTGATGATTTCATGTTTGATTAAGATGTGAATATGTTACAACTGTTTGTGTCAAAATGTGTTTTATGTCAAAATTAAATGATGAAATGAAGATTTTCCAATGAATTTTACATAAATACTCTATTTTGATCAAAACATGAGCATGTTGTTAATGGTGAAGAGATATGATAAGATTATTCAGTTCAAGCTTTAAAAGAAGCTTAAAAGAAGGATTTTTTAAAGAGAAGTCTCAAGAAGTTGTTTTTGCTGAAAATTATGTCATTTGCCCAGTTGGAAGGACATGCACTTGTGTTTGTTTGGTCCTTAAATCTCTACAGATTCAAAGGATAGCCATTGACCTGAAAACTGAATGCATTTGGGGAAATTATGACTTGTTTCTTATTCCTTCACTTAAAACTATGTCAATAGCTCTGACTTTGATAGGACATATATTCACATGTATGTTTGGTCCTGTTAACCACTGTTGGTCAACATGATAGCCATTAACTTGAAAAAAAGAGATATTGGGGTGATTGAATATTAAACTGTTTTTATATGGGAAATGATAGTACATTGACTGCTTAGCCAATCATATGGATTTAATAGGCTAAAAGAACCATAGTATAGTCATTAACATGTATGGTTTCTTTCCCATGATGATGTAAAATCTAAGGTGATATAAACATAATGAATATGCTAATCTTTATGTGGAGATACATAGTTGTCTTTGCATGTCTCAAGATAAATCTCTCCGAATGATAGGCAGAAAAGTGATTACCCAGTCATACACGAGCCTGTTGTTATTTGGTCAACCAAAAATGAAGCATCTTTAAATATGACAAAGAACAAAGTTTAAGAAAATTTGAGAAAATATAAAAAACAAGGGGAAGTATGAATAAATCAACCAAAAGTTGATAAGTGTTTTAAATATTTTATCAAACAAGAGGGTTACAACTAAGAACTACAAAGATGTTGACAAAATCAGTCTTATCTTGAATGAAAGGCATGTTATTAACAGCAAGTCCAACGTTCAACCTCTATATATGTTTGAATCTCAAAAATACAAAAATACAATAAGTTCTGTCATACAAAAACAATTTTTGACCAAATACAGGAGGTTGGAGTCAAATTGGGATGATCTGGGGAAAGCCAAATAAGCTTTGAGAAGAGATATGAGGCATCATAGCACAGTGTTGACCATTAATGCATTATGCTTAAATTTAACCTTAATAATATCACCAAAGAAATGAAATTCATGCTAAGTTTATACATGCTGTTAACCTATCTATGTTGTCATAATAATGCTGAGAATGAAGTATTGAGAAAGCTACTTAGTCAATATGATCCCATTCTTGAGATCTTTTCAGAAAATGGAAGAAGCTGTTTTGAAGAGAAATATAATTGAAATTTGATCTCTAAATGCACCATTTGCTCTTAAACTATGATCTTTAATGAAAAATATATTTTGACAAGTGGTTTAAGTCAAAAACTGTTGCATTTTGCCTTTAATTGGCTGAATATGTAAGTTCGGGTAAGGTTTGATGTTTTATAACCTTTCCGGGCACAAAACAGATGAATATGTTTGTCAGTGCACGGTTTTACGTCTGGAGTCTTTGTATTTATCGTTAATGTTTATTTGATAATTAATGTAATATTTAATGTTTATATTTAGCTAGTTCGTTAAGATTAAGTCTAGTTCGCTAGGGATGTTAGCGAACTAAGACTAGTTCGTTAAGGTTAAGTCTAGTTCGCTAGGGTTGTTAGCGAACTAAGACATTATAATGTATTCCCTCCTGATTCGTTAGGGGATGTTAACGATTCAGGGGGTGGTTCGTTATGTTAAGTTATGTAACGAAGGGGAAGCTGGTTCGCTAGGGGATGTTAGCGAACCAGGTCGCCTTCTATATATAGTGAACAACTGTTCACTTGTAAAAAAGTTTTGAGATATAAGTTTATAGAGAAAAATCTTGAGTAATTACTCTCTCTCAAGCTTCATCTTAACATTATTGATAATATATACACATACATAACATTAAATCAAGGTAAATTATGAGCTAGATCTTTAATAGTGGTAATCGGATATTCACAGACCTGAGATCTGTTTATTGTTATCGATTGACTGTTAATCCGGGATTCAACAAGTGGTATCAGAGCTGTTGGTGCTCTTTACACTTGATTTGGTGTTTTAAGTGTTATTGTTATTGTTATTATTATTAAGTTTTTCGGTTTTGTTTGATTTTGAATCAATTTGAGTTTATGTTGGTTGAATTATGGACGGATTGAATGGAATTTGTGTTGGTTAAGTATGGATAGGTGTGGATTAAGAGAGATTGAGGTTTGATTTGGATTTGTGTGTTTTGGTTTTGGTTTCGGTTTAAGTCCGAAACAGGGTGTTTGTTTTTGGTCAAATTGATTTGGTTAAGGTGTTAATTGATTACGAGGTTGTGTGTATTGGATTCGGAATTGGTTTACGAGGAGTTTGATAGGTAATTTGTGCAATTTGGTTGAGAAACGAGGGAGTATTACAGATTTGGTATTTCTGGGTTTCTGGGTTGATCTTCATAATTTCTGGAAAATTATGTTGAATGTTTGAAGATTTGAAGATGAATGTAATTCGTTATCTTCTTCTTGGTGATTCGTTATCAACAGTGTTACTTCGCTATCTAGTTCGTTAACCAATTCGTGTGAGTTATTGATTCGTGTTATTTAGTTCGTTAACTAGATTAACCGATTCGTGTCACACGTGTTCTTCTTGGGATTTGTGTAACACCCCGTAACCGCAGCGGAAACGTACACGGGATGCAACAGACACATCTGATATCAACAGCATTGCTTATAAAGAAAACACCACTACAATAATTTAAACGTATTACATTGTTCCGAGTTTCGTTACCGACTAGGTGTTATCACATATTTTTACCAATAGTACGTTAACATGTTTAAAACAAAATATAGACTCTTAAGCTTCCACAAAATAGCACACATCAGCAAGCACGTATCACTCATTCCAATTTGGGTGTACCTAGAAAGCATGTAAAGAAAACGGGTCAACTACGAATAGTTGGTGAGTTTCACTAATTTAAGTAAACCATGACAAATCATTTTAACAATCATAATTTAATGATGTAATTATGCTGAGCCTACAAGTGAAAACTCCGTTAACCCAGAAACACATTTAATAACCTCTGGGGACACTGTTAACCCAGAAACACATTTAATAGCCTATGGGGACACTGTTAACCCAGAAAATACATTTAATAACCTCTGGGGACACTGTTAACCCAGAAACACATTTAATAGCCTCTGGGGACACTGTTAACCCAGAAAATACATTTAATAACCTCTGGGGACACTGTTAACCCAGAACACTGTTTCGGGCCTTACAATATTAGTAACTCAGACAATTACCATCTTAATACACTACCGTACGATTCCCGTACAATAGACATTATATAAATACATTCATTTCCATGCGATCGGCATGTACTTAAACACCTTGATAACAACATGCTTTCCGCCCCGGGAAAATATTTAAAACAGTTCAATAAAAATGGGGCTCGTGAAAACTCACCTTTTTGTGAGCAAGATGTAATACTGTGAACAGCTACCGACCTGGATCTGTAATACGATCCCTAAGTCGTTACTACACAATTTCTATTAATATAACTTAAATTCGTGTTAACCGGTACGTCTGGGGACACTGTTGACCCAGTACCGTACACGATCCGGGGACAATGTTAACCCCGAAACACTTCTCAGGACTTAGATTGTGATATCCCTTAGAGTTCTTTAGTCAAAATTACCATTTGTTTGTTTTCTCGTTTTGCGTGCCTAGCACGGTTAACCGTCTTTATGTTTTCAAAAAAATGAGTTTGGTCACATACGACCCGAAAATAGTTGTTACTGATATTTTAATTAAAGCGGTGAAATTATAGCTCGGTTTAGACACCCCGTTTGGCCGCGGGGCCCGTTTCCGTCTTTAGTATACCGGAAACTGCTAAATCGGGTAAAATTACCCAAATCATCCGAATTACTTTTGGATGATTTATTTTTACTTGATTAACTTAGTTTCATGAAAATAGTCCATTTTTAGGGTTTTTATACACCAGTCAGCTCGCTTAGGCGAACTTTGCCGGTTTACGCGTTTTAAGCTTTAAAAGTTTGTTTTTATGTTCTGTTTAGCACAAATAATTATCCGTTTAGTCTCGGATCTTGAAATTATGCACAATTCAGTTTTTGACAATAAGGAATTTTATAAAAATATTTCCAGATTTAATTTCTATATTTAGCATTTATTTATCTATTTTTAAACGTCATTTAAACACCAAATATGTCGAAAATACCAAATGACCTTAGAAAAACCCCAATTTTTTCTTGGATTACCCCTGCCATCCACATAGTCCCCTGTAATTTTTCCAGAACCAAAATCTCATTTTTCATTCCATTTTCACCAAAACCGAGCTAGGAAACCCTAGAACTCGTTTTACCGAAAAGCCTACTTAGACTTCTCCAATGGACCTGAAATTTTGTGTGTGACTTTTATATGTTATAAAAAGCTTATCTGAATTTTTACAGAATTTTTCATGATGTTTAGCTATTTTTCACCATTTTTAGCCAAAACCGAGCATTAAATTCACCAAATATTCATCCTTTATCCAAAAATTACCAAAATTTCACAGATCTCATATTTTCATGTGTAGATCATCTCTGTGAAATTTCATGACCCAAATCTAAGTCTACCACAATCTGTCCAAATCACACAAATCATACGAAAAACCGAACTACCTTGTGTTTCTAGCTTTAGATCGCAAAGATCTTGCTTTCTAGCCTTTGCTAGCAACTAGATACAACACCTACAAGCACAACAACACCACACCAAGCAAGTTATACCCACAATCAAGCCATTTCTTTCATGGTTTCGGTTAAGACACCAAAACAAAGATTTTAACCGTAAAAATTCGTTTTTGACTCTTTTAAATCCTTTCTTGGACCAAGATCCCTTGTATAACTTGTATACATCACTTGATCATGCAAGAATCGGTTTCATCTAGGGTTTTCACCCATTTTTCACTTGAAACTTCATTCTCTTGCAAACAACTTAAGATCATGGAATCAAAACTATGAATCAACCATTAAAACCATGTTTTTACCTTATGATTCTTGTTAAAAATCAAGGGTTTGGATGAGGGTTGAAGAGTGTTGAGAGGATTTTGGAGTTGGGAGTTTAGAAAAAAGAAAATGTGATGTGTGTGTGCACCACATGGACCGATCGGTCCATGTATGGTGTGTGGGGGGGCCCACATCTCCAACCATGGCCACACATTTGGATTGTGTAATCCGGATAACGTTGTGGATAATCTGGTTCAGTTCGTTTTTCGGTTAAACACTTAATTCGGCTTAAAACGAGGCTAAAACGGTCGTTTTTCGTCTTAAAAATAAAATTTATATAAAACTGATTTAAAATCTTTAAAAACTTAAATCGTGACATTTATTGACTCAACACATCATATTGTCGGTCATTGTGCATCTTTTTCGGCTTGATCGATCGTCTCTTGCTTGGTTTGATGTTAAAGGTTTCGTTTAACGTACCGATGTACTAATAAATCGAAATCCTTTTTCTGTGCTATAATTCACTTATCCCGAAGCCTTAATACTTCGTACACATCACTAAACATTATATATTTCGTCTATAACGTAATCCCCGATTCGTTCGGGTTTCAATAACCGTTCATCGATTAATCGTAATTTCAATATGACTAGCTGTACATTCGAGTATAATTCGTACTGTGAATCTTATATACTCATATAAACACATTATAATTCATATATTCGGTATTAAATAACACGTAAATAGTATATTCCGGCTAGGGTATACCTGAATTTGCCGGAATCGTTACATTCTCCCCCCGTTATAAAAATTTCGTCCTCGAAATTTTACTCGTCAACTACTTCCTTTTGAGGAAATAGGTGGGGGTATTTCTTCCGAAATTCGTCCTTTCGTTCCCATGTATATTCTGGGCCTCGTTGCGAGTTCCATCTAACTTTGACCAACGAGATCTTATTGTGTCTAAGTTGTTTGATTTTCCCGTCTACTATTTCTATGGGCTCCTCTACAATGTTGAGCTTATCATTTATTTGGACACCCTCTAGAGGTAACACCGATGTCTCATCCGACAGACACCTTTTCAAGTTCGACACGTGAAACACGTTGTGAACTGCACTCAGTTCATCAGGCAGTTCTAATCGGTATGCTACAGGACCGATTTTTGCAGTAATGTCGAATGGTCCAATGTATCTAGGGGCTAGCTTCCCCGCCTTTCCAAATCTGACTACTCCTTTCCAAGGTGATACCACTTTATCACCTTTCTCAAATGATAACGGTTTTCTACGGGTATCGGCATAACTCTTCTGCCGATCCCGTGCGGCCTTCAGATTGTTCTTAATTTCAAGGATTTTGCTGGTCGTTTCCTGGACCAGATCTGATCTAATAACCTGTGTGTCGCCCACTTCTGTCCAGCAGAGTGGTGATCGGCACTTCCGTCCATACAATGCTTCATAAGGTGCTGCTTTTATACTGCTATGGTAACTGTTATTATAGGAAAATTCAACGAGCGGGAGATGTTGATCCCAATTTCCCTTAAAATCCAGTACGCATGCACGAAGCAAATCCTCCAGTGTTTGGATGGTCCTCTCAGACTGACCGTTGGTCTGAGGGTGGTAAGCTGTGCTTAGATCAATACGCGTTCCCAGCGCTTCTTGTACAGCTTGCCAAAGATTGGAGGTGAAATGGCTATCTCGATCGGAGATGATTGAGATGGGTATCCCATGACGAGACACAATTTCATTTATATAAATCTGCGCAAGTCTTTCGGTGTTATAATTATTTCTAATCGGAATAAAATGTGCCGACTTGGTTAGTTGATCCACGATTACCCAAATTGCATCATGTCCTCGGGACGTCTTGGGGAGATGTGTCACAAAATCCATCGTGATCTGCTCCCACTTCCATTCAGGAATTTCCGGTTGTTGTAACATTCCCGAAGGTTTCTGGTGCTCCGCCTTAACCCTCGCACACGTCGTACACTTGCCGACGTATATGGCTATATCCTTTTTCATACCCGGCCACCAGTAGAACTCCTTCACATCCTTGTACATCTTATCCGATCCCGGATGTATGGAATATTTTGATTTATGCGCTTCGTCCATGATTAATTCACGAAGGTCATGGAGGGTCGGGATCCAAATCCGATTTTTGAAATAGAGAATTTCGTCCACGCGCTGTTCGAAATTCTTCTCGTTACCGTAAAGTCCTTCTTTTTCCATTTGTTCCTCTTTCAACGCCTCGCGTTGAGCGACTCCAATCAAATCCGAAAGGTTCGACTGGACCATCATCCCCAACGCTCGCACTCGCAATGGTTTAACCCGATCCTTCCTACTCAAGGCATCGGCTAAGACGTTAGCTTTGCCGGGGTGATAACGGATGTCACAGTCATAGTCGCTTAATAACTCGACCCATCTTCGTTGCCTCATATTCAGTTCTTTCTGATCGAATATGTGTTGCAAACTTTTATGATCGGTGAAGATGGTGCACTTTGTACCGTAGAGGTAATGTCTCCAGATTTTAAGTGCGAAGATAACTGCTCCCAGTTCTAAGTCATGAGTAGTGTAATTTTTCTCGTGTAATTTTAACTGACGAGAAGCATAGGCTATAACCTTATTATTTTGCATCAACACGCATCCTAACCCTCTCCGGGATGCGTCACAATACACGACAAAACCATCGTCTCCGTCGGGGAGACTTAAGATCGGCGCTTGGCACAATCTTTGTTTTAGCGTTTGAAACGCCGTTTCCTGCTCTTCACCCCATTCATACTTTCGATCTTTTTGGGTCAAAAGGGTTAAAGGTTGGGCAATGCTGGAAAAGTTCTCTATAAATCAACGATAATATCCAGCTAAGCCTAAGAATTGGCGGATTTCCTTTGGCGATTTAGGCGCTTGCCAATTCTTAACTGCTTCAACCTTACTTGGATCAACGTGAATTCCTTGATGGTTTATAACGTGGCCAAGGAATTGCACTTCTTGTAACCAAAAGTTACACTTGGAGAATTTTGCATACAACTTCTCCTGATTTAGAAGCTCTAAAATTAATCTCAAGTGTTGCTCGTGCTCTTCTTTACTCTTCGAGTATATCAAAATATCGTCAATAAACACGATGACGAATTTATCGAGGTAGGGTTTACAGACTCGATTCATGAGATCCATGAATACTGCTGGCGCATTTGTTAGCCCGAAAGGCATAACCAAGAACTCGTAATGGCCGTAGCGAGTCCGGAATGCGGTTGTCGGTTCATGTTGTTCAGGTTTGTCCTACAACTCGGTGCGTAGTGCCCAATCCTGCCACACCGGTGGCACACCACTTCTTTGCACATGCCACCATGGTGGTAACCGCATTTCCCACACTTAGGAAACGTTCCCCTCTGCGGTTCTTGCCTTCCGCCTGGACTAGTCATGGCGTAGTTCTGGGCAGTGGGCCTAGCACGTTTATCTTGCTGCTTTTCCTGGACCCTATGGTCGTGTGTACCCCGCTTTCCCCCAGCGGATTCTCCCGCCACCTTCAGTGACCCGCTCCTTACGAAATCACACGTGACGATACCAGCTTGCGTCACCGCACCCTCATACGTCTGGTGTCCCCCAGAATTGACTATACTCCTTACAACTGGAGTTAGCCCCCAAATATAACGCTCAACCCTCTTCGACTCTGGGGTGACCAACCATGGTACTAATCGCGACAACTCATTAAACCGGTTCGTATAACCCAAATGGTCTGCCCCCTGCATCTCCAGGTTCCACAATTCATTTTCTAATTTTTGCAATTCGTTTTTCGGGCAGAAATGCTCCAGTACAAGAGCCTTGAGCTCTGTCCAGGTCATGCGGTTTGTCGCCGCCTGACCCCGGGTCTGCACTATCGTGTTCCACCATGTCAAGGCATGGTCCGTGAATGTGCAGGTAGCATACTTAACAACACAATCCTCGGAGCAGTTGCTGATATTCACAACGGATTCTATTTTCTCCATCCACTTAACCAACCTATTTGGTCCTTCAGACCCGCTAAACTCTAGAGGTTTGCACAACATAAAGTCTTTGATCGAACATCCCCTGGATGCACGAATCGGTTCGGTACGGTTCGTCTCTACCGTAGGTATAGGGCCATTACTGTCTGTAACGACCACCCTAGGTGGTGCGTCATTACTCGGAATCGTGTTATCATTCTGTGGAGGATTAACATTTTGTTCCCTGTCATTATTGGTGGTCGTTTGATTGCTCGGAGGGGCTGGATTGGTCGAATTGTTAATACTGGCGGCGATGCGCGATACTATATCCGGTATCGCCGCCTCTAACTGTTGAGCAATCAAACGGCTCACGTCCACTTCCGACAATTGGGCCGAACGTTTTGGTGCCATTCTACACAACATCAAGAAAATATATATAATTAATACAAGTTCCAATCATAAAACACAACAAACATTCCATTCATTAACAAACATTAGTACATATTACATCCCTGTCAGTTCACATACTTTTCCTGTCATCATTACATAAGTTAAGTTTTCCTACATAGGGCCTATGTCGGCATCATCTCGACATAACCCACAATGGGTCAGTGCTTGAATGATACCCAAAAGTATCTATAACGATATACCCCAAAAGAGACCCCCTAAGGGCCAGTGGTTGTATTAAACTACCCAAGATTCACTCTATGTTAGCATCACCACTAACTGCTTACACAGAGTATCAAAAAGCGGTCCCTGTCTACTCCCATCCTAACACAACTAAACACGGTGGTATACCAAACCCACCAACACCGCCACCAACACCACCATCACAGCCAGCATAACCCGGATCCGCGTCTCCATCCGGCCGATCATCCACTGGGAGTATGAGCACTCCCTCTTCAGCTGCGAAATCGCATACTGGTTGTCCAGTATGCAGTCCCCTAGGTACATCCGCCTCTGTACCCCCACCGTCAAGGCGGCGGAGTGCTCATTCACCTGTTCGGTGAGCACTCGTAGCCACACCGCCGCGTCCCTCTCCTGCCTAGGGAGACCCCACACAGGTGGAGTCACAGGCTCGGGCTGGGAGCGGGAGGACTCGCCCCTGCGGGTAGCAGGTCTGGGTGGGGGCGAGGTAGGTGGGACCTGTGGAACACTGATCCACGCCGTGAGGCGGGGTCCGAATCCGGGAGGGATAGGGACGGCCTGTGGTGCGGGTGGGGTAGGAGATCTAGCAATCCTGGCAGGGGAGGACTGGCTAGAGCTCCTAACACTAGCCTCGCTAGGCTCAGAGCTGGATGATACGGGGAGGCTCCCAGAGTTCCCGGAGCTGACTTCCTCCGGGTCCTCCTCCATCGATAGACTAGGTGTTCTTGACATTCTAACCTGCACACAAGTTAACAAACATATAGTTCTTTCCATAGTGTAAATCGTAATCAAATTAATATACACTTACTTATACAACTTGACCACACACAATATTATCATATATTTGCACATATGTTGCCAATTTTACCTATTAAAGTCCCCCGTGACTTCCCCTGAATTCCCTCGTGCGGACAAGTCTGTTATTATGTTCCGGACCATAATAACTCACTTGTCCATCCAAGTTCATCCAGACCTCGTCACAATAAATTATTAGTTGATATTCCGATCCTATAGCACTTGAGCTACTGGTTATATTTTAGGTATCTTTTAAAGACATCCTAATTCTTTATAACCAATGGCTCTGATACCAAGTTCTGTAACACCCCGTAACCGCAGCGGAAACGTACACGGGATGCAACAGACACATCTGATATCAACAGCATTGCTTATAAAGAAAACACCACTACAATAATTTAAACGTATTACATTGTTCCGAGTTTCGTTACCGACTAGGTGTTATCATATAATTTTTACCAATAGTACGTTAACATGTTTAAAACAAAATATAGACTCTTAAGCTTCCACAAAATAGCACACATCAGCAAGCACGTATCACTCATTCCAATTTGGGTGTACCTAGAAAGCATGTAAAGAAAACGGGTCAACTACGAATAGTTGGTGAGTTTCACTAATTTAAGTAAACCATGACAAATCATTTTAACAATCATAATTTAATGATGTAATTATGCTGAGCCTACAAGTGAAAACTCCGTTAACCCAGAAACACATTTAATAACCTCTGGGGACACTGTTAACCCAGAAACACATTTAATAGCCTCTGGGGACACTGTTAACCCAGAAAATACATTTAATAACCTCTGGGGACACTGTTAACCCAGAAACACATTTAATAGCCACTTGGGACACTGTTAACCCAGAAAATACATTTAATAACCTCTGGGGACACTGTTAACCCAGAACACTGTTTCGGGCCTTACAATATTAGTAACTCAGACAATTACCATCTTAATACACTACCGTACGATTCCCGTACAATAGACATTATATAAATACATTCATTTCCATGCGATCGGCATGTACTTAAACACTTTGATAACAACATGCTTTCCGCCCCGGGAAAATATTTAAAACAGTTCAATAAAAAGGGGCTCGTGAAAACTCACCTTTTTGTGAGCAAGATGTAATACTGTGAACAGCTACCGGCCCGGATCTGTAATACGATCCCTAAGTCGTTACTACACAATTTCTATTAATATAACTTAAATTCGTGTTAACCGGTACGTCTGGGGACACTGTTGACCCAGTACCGTAAATGATCCGGGGACAATGTTAACCCCGAAACACTTCTCAGGACTTAGATTGTGATATCCCTTAGAGTTCTTTAGTCAAAATTACCATTAGTTTGTTTTCTCGTTTTGCGTGCCTAGCACGGTTAACCGTCTTTATGTTTTCAAAAAAATGAGTTTGGTCACATACGACCCGAAAATAGTTGTTACTGATATTTTAATTAAAGCGGTGAAATTATAGCTCTGTTTAGACACCCCGTTTGGCCGCGGGGCCCGTTTCCGTCTTTAGTATACCGGAAACTGCTAAATCGGGTAAAATTACCCAAATCATCCGAATTACTTTCGGATGATTTATTTTTACTTGATTAACTTAGTTTCATGAAAATAGTCCATTTTTAGGGTTTTTATACACCAGTCAGCTCGCTTAGGCGAACTTTGCTGGTTTACGCGTTTTAAGCTTTAAAAGTTTGTTTTTATGTTCTGTTTAGCACAAATAATTATCCGTTTAGTCTCGGATCTTGAAATTTTGCACAATTCAGTTTTTGACAGTAAGGAATTTTATAAAAATATTTCCAGATTTAATTTCTATATTTAGCATTTATTTATCTATTTTTAAACGTCATTTAAACACCAAATATGTCGAAAATACCAAATGACCTTAGAAAAACCCCAAATTTTTATGGGATGACCCCTGCCATCCACATAGTTCCCTGTAATTTTTCCAGAACCAAAATCTCATTTTTCATGCCATTTTCACCAAAACCGAGCTAGAAAACCCTAGAACTCGTTTTACCGAAAAGCCTACTTAGACTTCTCCAATGGACCTGAAATTTTGTGTGTGACTTTTATATGTTAAAAAAAGCTTATTTGAATTTTTCCAGAATTTTTCATGATTTTTAGCTATTTTTCACCATTTTTAGCCAAAACCGAGCATTAAATTCACCAAATATTCATCCTTTATCCAAAAATTACCAAAATTTCACAGATCTCATATTTTCATGTGTAGATCATCTCTGTGAAATTTCATGACCCAACTCTAAGTCTACCACAATCTGTCCAAATCACACAAATCATACGAAAAACCGAACTACCTTGTGTTTCTAGCTTTAGATCGCAAAGATCTTGCTTTCTAGCCTTTGCTAGCAACTAGATACAACACCTACAAGCACAGCAACACCACACCAAGCAAGTTATACCCACAATCAAGCCATTTCTTTCATGGTTTCGGTTAAGACACCAAAACAAAGATTTTAACCGTAAAAATTCGTTTTTGACTCTTTTAAATCCTTTCTTGGACCAAGATCCCTTGTATAACTTGTATACATCACTTGATCACGCAAGAATCGGTTTCATCTCGGGTTTTCACCCATTTTTCACTTGAAACTTCATTCTCTTGCAAACAACTTAAGATCATGGAATCAAAACTATGAATCAACCATTAAAACCATGTTTTTACCTTATGATTCTTGTTAAAAATCAAGGGTTTGGATGAAGGTTGAAGAGTGTTGAGAGGATTTTGGAGTTGGGAGTTTAGAAAAAAGAAAATGTGATGTGTGTGTGCACCACATGGACCGATCGGTCCATGTATGGTGTGGGGGGGGGGGCCACATCTCCAACCATGGCCACACATTTGGATTGTGTAATTCGGATAACGTTGTGGATAATCTGGTTCAGTTCGTTTTTCGGTTAAAAACTTAATTCGGCTTAAAACGAGGCTAAAACGGTCGTTTTTTGTCTTAAAAATAAAATTTATATAAAACTGATTTAAAATCTTTAAAAACTTAAATCGTGACATTTATTGACTCAACACATCATATTGTCGGTCATTGTGCATCTTTTTCGGCTTGATCGATCGTCTCTTGCTTGGTTTGATGTTAAAGGTTTCGTTTAACGTACCGATGTACTAATAAATCGAAATCCTTTTTCTGTGCTATAATTCACTTATCCCGAAGCCTTAATACTTCGTACACATCACTAAACATTATATATTTCGTCTATAACGTAATCCCCGATTCGTTCGGGTTTCAATAACCGTTCATCGATTAATCGTAATTTCAATATGACTAGCTGTACATTCGAGTATAATTCGTAATGTGAATCTTATATACTCATATAAACACATTATAATTCATATATTCGGTATTAAATAACACGTAAATAGTATATTCCGGCTAGGGTATACCTGAATTTGCCGGAATCGTTACAATTTGTGTCATAACAACCTTTGCCACGTGGCATAAGGTGTCAGAGTTTGTTACAAACGGTTGTAACAACCTGATTCGCTATAGTGTGATTCGTTAATCAACTGTAACTGATTCGTCATCCTGATTCGCTAAGCATTCGCTAAGTTTATTTTGGCGATTCGTTACTGATTCGTCATTCTGATTTGCTAAACTAATCCTTTGTAATTCGTTTGGTCAATTCGTTAAGTTGACTTGGTCAATTCGTTTGGTCAATTCATTAAGTTGACTTGGTCAATTCGTTTGGTCAATTCGTTTAGTTGACCTGTGGTTTGTTAAACCTTCATCTCATTCGTTATCTGTTTCGCCATTTGGGTGATTCGTTAACCTTATTTGTGATTCGTTAAGTTGACTCGCTAAGTTGACTTTTGATTCGCTAAAACACTCACCTTATTCGTTAAGGTACTTCGTTGCTGATCAGTCTTAACTTCGTTAAGGATTGATTCGCTATAACTGTTTACAGTTCGCTACAACTGTTCACAGTTCGCTATAACTGTTCACTGATTCGTTAAGCTATTTCATTTTTTGATTCGTTAAACATTTAAATTTTTCAAAAATGGCTGGTATGTATGCATTGGCGTCTCAAAACATGTTGATGCAACAAATGTTACAACTTGATACTGAGATAGGTTCACATTCCAAATGTCCGAGATTGATGAAATGCAGTGATTTTGCAAAGTGGGAACCTCGGTTTCGTGCTCACTTAGGATCAGTTCATCCTGATTGTTGTTACTGTTTAGATGAGGTCTACACTGTACTTATGATTGGAGATGAGACTACAGGTTTTACACCAACGGCTATTTCACAATACTCTGTTGAAGAAAAGAAAGCATTAGAGATAGAAATAAAAGCTTATTCTACTCTAACCATGGCCTTGCCTGAGACTATCTTTCACCAAGTGGGTAGCATAAAAAGATGTGCTGCTTTATTTCAACATCTTCGCATGAGAAGTATGGGTAACACAGCAGAGAGTAAAAAGGTAATGCTTAAGTTTCAGTTTCGAAACTTTAATCTATTGAAAGGATAGACAGTTGAAGAAATGACAACAAGATTCAATCACTTGATTGGTGAGATGGACAAGATGCAAATTGAAGTTCCTGAAAGTGATAAAATTGATACTATCAAGAGTATACTTCCAAGTTCTTATTCCACATTCTTAATGGTTCTGAAGGAAAACAATTATTTCGCAAATGAAGATCTGACTGCTATTGAATTTATGCAAAAGATTGAAGCCAGAGAATATGATCTGAAATGTCAGAAATCTTCAAAGGATAGTCATGATCCTTCGTTCTATGGTGGAAGTATGTCTCTTAGTTCAACCATATCTCCACTAACCGCTTTTCTTACTCAAGCTGTTGCAAGTGAAAATGCAAATGCTTCGTTTAATGATCCACAAGCTTGTTTCTATACTGCTGGAAATACATCTGGTAATTCTGGTTCATCTGGGACATCGGGAAATTCATCTTCTACTAAACAATTCTCATTTCAACCAAACGTAAACATAAATGAGGCTGAACAGAATTTTGCATTCTTGTCTGCTTTTATGTCTTCCCATGAGAATCTGGTGAGTAGTAAGATTGCCACAAGTGATTTAACCGATGAAAATTATGATCAAATTGATCCCGATGATTTAGAACTCATGGATCTAAAGTGGAACATGGAAATGATTGTTAGAAAAGTGAAGAAGTTTATACAAAGAACAGGCAAAGATCTTCCTTCATTGAGCAAGAAGCTTGGGTTTGATAAGCTAAAGGTTAAATGCTAATTGTCAAGAATTTGGACATTTCGCAAAGGAATGTGATAAACCTAAGAAAGAATACACTGGTTCGAGAAATCAAGATCAAAATGATGCTGGAAAGTCTTCAAGTTCAAAACCATCATCTTCTGGAAATCAGGCAATGCTGTCTAATCTGGATGGTAATGATTGGTCTAAAAAATTGCTTTGCAACGACAATCAAGCAAACCTGGCAATGTTTAGAATTGGTGAAAATTTTCAAGATGCTAGTGGAAGTGATTTGTCATCTGATAATGATTCTGGATCCGAGTCGGATGATTCAAGCAAAAAACTTCCAATTAATCTTGCTTGTATGGCGAAGATCAGCGAATCTTCCACGTCTGATTGCACAGCCAACCAGAATGAGGTTAGTAAATCTACTTTCTCTAAGGTATCATGTGTTGATTATGATTATAACAAGTCTAAAATTGATTCATTAAAACTACAAAATGACAATTTACTGAAAGAGATTGTATCATTGAAAGATACTTATAGACAATCCTTAAATTCTCAAATCAACTCAAGAGAAAAGATTGAGGCTTTAACTGTAAGTAATCATGATTTGAAAGCCGAGTTATCTGTGAAAATGACAATTAATGACCAAAAGTTTCAGGAAATCTTGAAACATCGTTCTAAGATAACTGAGCTTGAGAATGAGGTTCTTGAGTTGAAGAACAAGTTGGGTAAATTTCGAAATTCTTCATTTTTATTGAATGAAATTATTGAAGTTTCTGGAAAACAAAAGGACTCTAAAAAGGGTAAAGGTTTTGTAGAAATTCCTCCACCATTTCATAACGACTATAAAATGAATCCTTTTGCTAAAAAGGAAGAAGAGGTAATTTTGAAAGAACCTGTGATTTCAGAAAATGTTGAATCTGTTAAATCTAAAAATGTTAAAACCCATGTCGCTCCTCAAAAATCTCATGTTCAAAGTAAAAAGGTGTTTGTTGCACACGATGACGAGGTCATTATCGAGGATGTGTTTGAACCCGAGATTATACACAAGAATAAGAACATTCCTAGTTCTAATCATATTCTGTGCGAACCTCACGAATTTGAGGAAGCAGTGTATGGTTCACACAAACCTCAAGAGAAAAAGGAAAATTCAATGAAAGTGAACTCTATGAAGGCAAAGAAGTCGGAAAAACCGAAAATTTCTGATGAGGACTTAATGCGTTTTATTAATCCTCCAAGTTCTAAGTCTTCATCGGCTAGAGTTTTTAAGTTAAAGGGAATGGATACAATGTTTACTGAAAAAGACATTCCAATTAGTATCATCAAACCTGAACTTATTGAGAGTGTTTTTGTCAATGAAACTTCAAAAATTCAAGAACTTGAACGTGTGTATGCTCAAACAAAAACATCAGTTCAATCTGATCCATTGACGAAGGCAAAACAATTTTTAAAACAAGCTAAGAAGATTAACTTTGTGAAGTCAACTGGGAAAGATACACTAAAAAGCTTTTCGAATTGTTCTAATTTAGATTTTTATTTAAAGAAGAAATCAGAAGTATCTGATGAGTTTGCTAAGAGCATGACTAAAAATGTGAACTGTTCTTCTAAACATCATCATGTAGACATGCGAACTTGTTTTTTATGCGGTCAACAAGGTCATGTTGTGAGGAATTGTAGTCAGCAGAACTATCAGAATCTTCATCCTTTTATCAAGGACAAATCTAAGCCAATTCCAGTGGTCAAGGAGATCCTGAAACGACCTTTGTCGTATGCTGATGATACTCATATTTTGTTCTCTGATGTGAATCCTCGGAAGGTTTTTCATATCAATGAGACACACGGTCAAGTGAAACCTAAATTCATTTCAACTGAACCTATATGTCAAAACAAGAATTCAAACATTGTTCAAGCAGCTTACTTAAGACGAAAGTCTAAGAAGCCGGTAGCTTATCCACAAGTGGCTGAAAAACAATTGAAATCTGTTAAAGTTAATGATCAAAGAGAAAACCAAAAGGTGCCCAAGACTGAGGCCTGGGCTGCCTTTTTGAACTAATCACTTTTGTTTGTGTGTAGGGTTCATCCAAGACTATTTCTGGTGAAAACTGGATCATGGATAGCGGATGTTCTCGTCATATCACTGGAAATCTCAACCTATTAACCAACGTAAGAAATATTCAAGGGGGTTATGTAGCGTTTGCTGGGAATTCTGGGGGCATGATCACACAAGAGGGTGAAGTTTCAAATGGTCACATTACATTTGAGAAAGTGAATTATTGTGACAAGGTTGATCATAACTTATTGAGTGTATCGCAGATTTGTGATAAAAAGTACACTACGATATTTACTGATAAAGAGTGTCTTATCTTGAAACCGGGTTATGTTATTCCCGAGGACATGGTTGTCATGCGATCACCACGATCAAATGATATTTATGTCTTAAATATGAGTTCTAAGATGTCAACATTGATCGAAACATGTTTTGTCTCTAAAGCAACCGAGAAAGACTCGATTCTATGGCATCGTAGAATGGGTCACATACATGTCAGAAAGATGAATTATTTAATGGCAAATGACTTAGTTGAGGGTGTCTCGTTAATGAATTTTAAGTTATCTGATCACTGCGTTGCATGCAAAAAGGGCAAGAAGAAGAAGAAGAAGACACATCCCTCTAAGTTATTGAATTCCATTGATACTCCTCTTGAACGACTTCATATGGATTTGTTTGGTCCAGTTAATCGTGCGAGTATTTCTGGAGACTGGTATTGTCTTGTAGTGACAGATATATTCATGGGTGTTATTTATGAGTTCAAAAGATCAAAAACCAGTTTTGGTACAAAACCTTATTACAAATATCGAATCACTGTATAAACAAAAGGTGAGGAGAATCCTATGTGATAATGGTACTGAATTCAAAAACACTATATTGGATTTCTTTTGTATTCAAAAGGGAATTCACCGAGAATATAGTGCACCTTATGTACCTCAACAAAATGGTGTTGCTGAAAGGAAAAATAGAACTCTGATTGAAGCTGCACGTACAATGCTCGCTGATTCAAAGCTTCTTGTTCAATTTTGGAATGAGGCAGTGAATACAGCTTGTTATATGCTTAATCGAGTTCTAACAGTGAAACGACTCAAGAAAACAAGCTACGAGATCTTAAATAATAGAAAACCTAATTTAAAGTACCTGGAACCATTTGGGTGTCCGTGTACAATGTTAAAGAAGGATTCGGGTAAATTTGAAGAAAAGGCTATCGAAGGGTATTTCTTGGGATATGCATCTCCAAAGAAAAGGGTTTTTAATTTCACATCTGGTTGTGTTGAAGAATGGTACCATGTGGACTGTCAAAAGTACACAACTCCTCCTCAAGGGAAAGGTCCAGACTGGATGTTTGACTACGATAGTTTATTTAATTCTTTTACTCCTTCGACTGAACCCATCGATGAAGATCTGGTTTGAGCATACTTTGAAGATCATTTGACCATTCCACGATCTTCAAGTTCTAATGAACCAGATACTCTAACTGAAGAATCTCAAGTTGTTTCTCTAGTTTCTATTGATAATGTTTCTACTTCTTCTGATGATGATCAAGCTGAAATTCAAGTTATTGATATTGACAGTGATAATGTTTCATCTCCCGAGTTGGGTGATCATTACACTAACTTATTTGATAATGTTGTTGTTCCTGAGAATCCCACTCTTCGAATTCATGGATATCATCCACAGGAAAACATCATTGGAGAACTTGATGTGGGCGTTCGTACACGTCATCAAGTTGCTTCGTCAAGTGATAATAACATATTGTGTGCTTACACTAACTTACATTCTTCGGGAATTGTGAATATTGCTAAATTCAATTGCTTTCTATCTCAAGTTGAGCCAACGACAGCTCGTAAGGCACTTGAAGATCCTTCTTGGGTAGAAGCTATGCAAAAGGAATTACAGCAGTTTGCACGTTTGAGTGTTTGGGATTTACTAGACAAACCTGCTAGAGTTAAGAAAGCCATTCCAACTAAGTGGGTATTTAAATGTAAGAAGGATGATCGAGGGGTGATTGTCAGAAACAAAGCACGTCTAGTGGTGCAAGGCTTTCATCAGCAAGAAGGTATTGATTACACAGAGGTATATGCTCCAGTTGCAAGATTAGAGTCGATTCGAATCTTCCTGGCTTATGCAGCTTATAAGAATATCAAGGTCTATCAAATGGATGTTAAAAGTGCTTTTCTCAATGGTGAATTACACGAGGAAGTGTTTGTCCAACAACCACCTGGTTTTGAAGATCCTGATTATCCAGACCGTGTTTACCGATTAAACAAGGCTCTGTATGGTCTACATCAAGCCCCGAGAGCTTGGTATGGCACGCTCGCCGACCATCTGACTGATAATGGCTTCAAACGAGGAACTGTTGACTGCACTTTATTTCATAAAATTGTTGGTGATGATCTTCTTCTAGTCCAGATTTATGTTGATGATATTATTTTTGGGTCTACAAACGACACATTGTGTAAGGAGTTCGAGAAGTCCATGCAAACAAAGTTCGAAATGAGCTCGATGGGAGAGATGAATTTCTTTTTAGGGCTGCAGGTTCACCAGTCTGATAAGGGAATCTTCATTCATCAGACAAAATATGTGAACGATGTCTTGGAACGGTTCAAGATTACTGCCGGAAAAATCCCTTCTACTCCTCTTCTAGTGGGTCACAATTTATCACCGGATGAATTGGAGGATACCGTTTATCCGACCCTTTATCGTGCTATGATTGGTTCTCTAATGTATTTAACTGCTTCTCGACCCGATATAATGTTTGCTGTTTGTGTGTGTGCTAGGTACCAAGCTAGTCCCCGAGTGACTCACCTGGCAGCGGTCAAGCGTATTTTGCAATATCTACGGGGAAATCCTGACATCGGGTTATGGTACCCCAAAGATAATATTTTCGATCTTACCGCCTACTCAGACTCAGATTATGGAGGATGCAAGATCAACTTTAAATCAACGACAGCGGGATGTCAATTCTTAGGAAGCAGGCTTGTTTCCTGGCAGTGTAAGAAGCAGACAACGGTCTCCACTTCAACCGCCGAAGCTGAATATGTTGCAGCCTCGAGTTGCTGTTCCCAGGTTTTGTGGATACAACAACATCTTCGCGACTACGGTTTGAAGTTTCTTACTACTCCCATCTTGATTGATAATTCTGCTGCTATTTGTATCACCAAGAATCCCGTACAACATTCTAAAACGAAACATATCGAAATTCGATATCATTTTATACGGGATTGCTATGAAAAGAAATTAATTGATCTTGAGAAATTGCATACGGATTTTCAAAAAGCCGATCTATTTACCAAAGCGTTTGATAAAACACGTTTTAACTTTTTGCTTGGTTTAAATGGATTGAAGACCCTTGCTGAGATCCTAAAATTAGGATAATTATCCTTAAAATGCTTTATTGAGATAGAAAAGGAAAGAGGGATCAGACCCTAATAACATCTGAGATAGAAAAGGAAAGAGGGATCAGACCCTAATAATATCTGAGATAGAAAAGGAGAGGGATCAGACCCTAATAATATCTGAGATAGAAAAATAAGGGATCAGACCCTAAGCACCGCGAGGTGTGAAGCGATCTCGTACTAAACGTAAGAACTTTCACTTTCCATAACCAAAATGAAAGAAAGTAAACCTATTCCTGCAATTGCGGTCAGTCTCGCTACCTCTTTAGTTGCCACCCCCTACTTGCTCATTCGCAATGACTACCACAAGAAAGTCGCCCCTATCTGTAAAGGGGCTTATGCACTCCACGACTTTCTTATGTTATGGTGAAGACTGAATTTAGCTTCCAACCCTAGTCAGCAAGCTTCAAAAGTCCTTTCTCCTTTTTTTTCCGAAACTCAAATAGAAAACTCTCCCCATGGGACCGGGTTTTGAGGTTGTCATACCACTTTCATCCGATATCTAGTTTGAATTCTAAGACCCTCTTTATGAATTAGAAGGCCCTCTTTATTCTCTCAAAGATCGGCTTTTACAGAACTGAACTTCTCTGGTGTCCGTCAAAGGATTCGGAGGTAGGGGATGACCTGTAATGAATTTGGCTGTTCGGGTTAAAGGGAAGGGCCTCGTCGAAATCATCGGCTTTCTGCCCAACGCCACGGCCATGGCCCTATTATTTAAGAATATTTACGGATGTATAAGGCCAGCATAGGCTGAGTCTAATTCACCATCTCGGGATCGAGTTCTGACCATAAAATCTACTATCATGCTTGGATGGAAGGAGCATTCAAGACTCTCGAGGTTGGACGGAGGCGCCTCTTCTCAGTCGGGAGTGAGTTGTGAATTCTGGTGATAAGGCTTGTGATGTTCGATCTAAGATATTTGGAATCAAGATCCGGATAGAATTGTTGGCTTTCTCAAGAGCTTTCTCGGCCGCTCCTAATTCAAAATCTGAGATAGAAATGACAGTAAGTATATAGTATAGAAGTAATAAAGTATGAATGTATGTATGAAATGAAAGTAATAAGTAAAGTACTTAATGTGTATTTTCGGATACATAAATGAAGGTAAATGTATGTATTGTATGATGTATGATTAAGTAGAACTCACTCAGCGTAGCTGACTTTTAGTATGCACGCAGGTGAGTAGGATGAGGCAGCTAGCTTGATCGGGACACATGGCAGTTGAATAAGAAGCTGACATCTGAAGACTCAAGTTGTTTTTATGATTTGATGTTTAATTTGAAAGACATGAATGTCTGATTAAGACAATTTATGAATATTATGAAATGTTTTATATTTCGCGCAAAGTTTCAATTAATTCTGATATTTAGAACTATGTTTATGAGTAAATCCAACGTCCAAAGTAGGGCAACAGTGACGGGGCATTACAAAATTCTTAGTTTGAGGAATGAATTTGTGTTAGGGTTCAGTTAATATGATATACTAATGTAAAAGGATTACAATAAATTAGTATTAAAAAAAATAATAACAATCGTTTTACCCCTGACGTAACGGCCAAAATAGATGCGTTGGCGAAAAGTACAAACTTAAAACGTGAAGTGTTTAGCTGCAAAATATTTGGACTCTACTGACCAGCTCTCTCCAGTATCAAGCAAGGACCAATAGATTTGGACCCAATTTTTGATTTTTGTGATGTTTAAGTTTAGTCTGGACATAAGCTTGCAATTTTACATACACCCAATCACTAACCTGAAAATGTCATTATGATCTATAAAGAGGACGGGGCACCTATATGGGTAGTGTGTATGGCTTCCAAACTACATGGTAATACCATCCCACCCCATGTGGGTAAGATGCTTGGCTCATTTCATGGCAAATGTTTGCCACACAAAATTGATTCATAGTTGACCATTGAAGAATTAAAATGAATTAATAAAGTTCTAGGGTACTTGTGGGTATGTGTTGCTAGTAACTTTGTGGTTTGTGGGTAATTAAGGGTATGAGTGAGGTGGTGTTGGTGTATGTTTTGTAACAGATGATCTTTTGTGTTTGTTAGAATTGAGAGCAACGGTCAAAGGGGAGTCTGTTGGTGCATTTTGTGACCGTCTGTGACACTCGTCAATTTCAGGTTAACTATGTTAACTCAAACTCCGTCAATTCAAACTTAAGATCACTGGATCTATAACGCACATCTCATTACATTTAAAATAAGGTTTTAAATGACGCTTGACAATTACTACATGTGTAGTCTTTCGGGATTGCACCGAAACGCAAACGAGTTGACGCAAACAATTGGTGAATAAACGAAAAACGTCAAAACAATAATTATGTGATAATTATGTGTTATGCGATAACATTGTATGAAACGTTAACTCAAGATGCAAATAAGTCAATTTAAGCTAGAAAAGTAATTATTAGAAGTTGAGGGACCTAGATGTAACATGTTATTATAAATAATAATATTAACCTAAACCCTAACACTCCCTCTCTCTCTCTCTACCCGACGGCCTGCCCCCCCCCCTCCCCTCTCTTTGCGATCGGCAGCCACACACACACACATATCACACCCGTTTTGATCTCATTCTTCATAATCGGAGCATCCTACACTCGTTTCTAAGCACCTCTCACGTTTCCCTTGGTTATTTCTGCGTTTTTAAGGTATAATTATGAAACCCTAACTTTTGAATATCATGTATTAAGTGTTTTATGATTGATTATTGCTAGAGGATGATTGATTATGTGTTAGTGATTGATATTGATGATCATATGTGGTTTTAAACGGTGAAAGATCTTTGAATCATTGATTGTTTGTAAACCCTAGAGGGTTACTACTGATTTCTATAATTATGAAACCCTAACTTTTGAATATCATGTATTAAGTGTTTTATGATTGATTATTGCTAGAGGATGATTGATTATGTGTTAGTGATTGATATTGATGATCATATGTGGTTTTAAACGGTGAAAGATCTTTGAATCATTGATTGTTTGTAAACCCTAGAGGGTTACTACTGATTTCTATGGTTTATTATGTGTATTGCATGTTATGAGTTATGTCGTATGCTTAGGATGCATGTTAGATGATTGTTTATGCTTGCTGAGTTTCGACAGCAGTGATTGTTAAATTTGAACGATGTGTAACTTGTTGAATATAAAAGCAAACTGAGCTAATTATGAGTCTACAAGGTAGTACTCTGAGTCTAGTTTTCAGAAAGTCCAACCACGTCTAATTTGAAGGTGTTTTGGTTGGTCAAACGATTTAAATGTGATTAAAGGTCAAAACTGGTACTGGACAGATTGTAAGTTATGTTTAGACAACTGTAACGAATTGTTAATGTGGAAATTGGTTGAAGTTGTTAACACTACAGGGTGCTATGTTGAGTCTAGTTTCTATAAAGTCCAAGTTTGTAATTTTTGGACGAGTAAAAGTTAATCTTTATGATTTTACAAAACTGAAGTGCAAATCTGAATTGTGAGACCTGCTGTTAGGTTGTTTTGTAAATATAATAACTCATGAACTACAAGACCAAATGGGTTGGTTCCACTTCTGGAAGTTAACTTGTTGAGTTAAGAACCCAACCCAATTGGTCTTGCATTAATTGGATTTTTCATGTGACGGGAATAACAAATAACATTCTGTTGCGCATGATTTTGATTGCTGTGAGTTTGCTGTAATGTTTTGATCATTGTGAGAAATATATATAGAATAAAAATACAATAAAATATGTTCTGGAAACCTAATTCATGTATGCTTTTGTGATGATTTTTGGTGAATTAATTGAGATGCTATGATCTGTTGAATAGAGTAATCTTTCAAGTAAAATTCTGTCTTGATGAAACTAGTTGCTGAATTTTGTGAAAATACATGAAACGTGTTGTTACTAGATAATTGTTATGTTTTGACCAAATTGCCCTTGCGGGGAATAATTACTAGATGATTGTTATGTTTTGACCAAATTGCCCTTGCGGGGAATATTTGCTAAATATGTACACCATTAACACTTGACACGTAAATAGTTGTTCACACACGTAACGTATCACAAATGTGCTTGTTAAGTCACACACGAGTCACAAACGAAACACGAAACGTATTTTGTGCATAGGTATTATGTGCCAAGTCTAGAAACTCGATAATAGTTCCGACTCTTAGAAAATCTCCTTGTTGTTATAGAACGCCAGTGAGAGTTTTCTGCGACGCGCATCACTTGGGTGACTTGTTTTTGGGAATTCTTCGCAAACAGTGAGTTTCACTTTCCCCTTTTAAACTCTTTAAACGCTTTTCACTTGGGGGAGACAACATACTCCGAAAACGCTTTTAGATTTTGTTAGTAGATTATATATCACTTGTAAAGGCTAAGTGGCAAACGAAACAATTGAAGTCCTACACATCGAACCATTTAGTATTGGAAAATAGCGAGTCACTGTTGAGTAGTACTACTGGGTTTGACAAACCCCACCCAACGCTAAGCTCGACTGGAGGTCGAGTGGGTGTAATTTTGGCTAACACATTACCATGGTCGGGATAGACCTGGTGGCAAGGCACATGATAAACAGTCAGCTTCGGTGTCGAACACTTAGTAATACTTGTTGTATAGGCTAGCTATCTATCGATATATAATTGATTTAACACCATCTGGTAAACGCAAAACGCTAAACGCAAAACGCAAAACGCTGAACGCAAAACGCTAAACGCTTTGTTTTATATAAACTTGTGAACTCACCAACCTCGTGTTGACACTTTTAGTATGTTATTCTCAGGTAGCCGAGGCGGGCGCGCGGTATAGGAGCATACATTTTTTGAACACTATTGATTATGCAAACTTGTTTTAAACTGTTACTATGTGGGTTTTTAAGTCGTCCTGTGTGGCGCAACACTTAGTCTATGTTTTTACGCTTCCGCACTTATTTTCACTTAATGTTTTTATGGTTTGATTATAACTAATGATTCCGATCCTGTTAGTTCACACCCTCTGACGGTAAAACTCCGTTAGTGGATTTTGAGGGTGTGACACCGTCGCTATGCAATTCTTACCAGCGGAGACGCCATAGGCGAAGTTAGAACAACTTCGCCTACTGGCCCAAGCCCAAGCCCAAGCCCAAGCCCAAGTCCGCGAAGTTGTTTATCTATATATATGTGTGTCTTGTTAAGGTTTTAGTATCCAGAAAGTTAGAGTGTTTTTGTGTTACAGTTCAATTGTCTAGAGAGAAATAGAGAGGGAGAGTCGTGTGGGACGACCCGAGGTAGAGCTCACCTCGGGTCGACCGTGTCTTTGTTTATGTTCGGTATGTAACGTGTTATGGTTATTATATAAAAGATCTGCAGATTCGTTTATCCCGGTCGTGTGTTTGTTCGTGTGTTTGTTTGTGTGTAATCGTGTTCTTCGTCTTCTACACCATTAAACTAGTCTAGGAGGATTCCGCACTCCTAGACCTCGTGCGGATCTCGTATCGATCAGCGACGCCCCGGAGGGACTTACAAGTGGTATCAGAGCCTTAGGCTCTTATGCTATGGTTCGAGATCTGCGTTTTGGTGTTTCTGGCACGTTTCTGATGCGTTTTTGGCCGAACAGCTGCCGTAGGCGAAGTTATTGGGTTCAGGCGAAGTTTTCGCTTAAGTTTTAGGGTTTAGGAGAAGTTAGCAGCCAGGCGAAGTTATAGCCAGGCGAAGTTATAGCCAGGCGAAGTTAATGAGGCGAAGTTGACTTTTAGGCGAAGTTGACTTTTAGGCGAAGTTATAGCCAGGCAAAGTTAATGAGGGGCGAAGTTGACTTTTAGGCGAAGTTGACTTTTGAGCGAAGTTGACTTTTGGGTGAAGTTAAAAAAAAAATAAAAATTGTTTGGAGTCTTCGTCTGTATGGCCAGGTGTACACGATTATTGTGAGACCGAAAGTGTTGTTCCGACAACGAGTGAAACTTGTTATCTCTTGGTCTTACGTGTGAACAAATACGGGTCAACTCTGGATATGGAGTTGAGGTTGTGAATGGGATATTGATTGAAACTGGATGTTGACACATATTTGGGTGTTTTTGGGCAAAGAAATTGTTGTTGTTCGAGGTTGACCAACTGAAGAAAGTCAAATTGAACTGAAGGTTTTCGTCATTACTGGATTGTGGTCAGAGCATATTATTTATGTTATTTTCAAGGCGTTCGAGAATTGGATCCTGTTACAATTTTGGAACAAGTTGGATTTAATCGGGAATTAAAGTGTTAATGTTCTTGATCGTTATCCCTGGTGATCGAAGATGCTTCGGATTAATTAATGGTCATGTGTGTTAGATTATGTCAAGGTGGTTTTGTGATGAAATTGATCACTTGATGTTGAGTAGTTGAAGATTGAACCTTATCTTACTATACAATTCCGACGTGTTGGTGAAGTTGTAGAGGGAGCACAACTTCACGTGTTGGTGAAGTTAGAAGAACTTCACGTGTTGGTGAAGTTAAAAGTACTTCACGTGATTGGTTGAGATGATCAATTAGGCACGAGGATGCATGCATGTCAAAGACCTCAATCATTATAGTCGGAGAAGCTTACACTGAAGGGGAGAACTGATATGGAAGACGTCGGGTGATTGGTAGATTTGTGAAGCTACAAGACAATTTCAGACACAGCTGGTTGAAGACAGGATGGATGTTGCATGTATGTGTGAAGTTCAAGTTTGAAGATCACAGTGCAATCGAGTCCTACAAGAAGAAGCAAACAGAAGATCATCAGTTAAGAGGGAGTCTGTTGGTGCATGTTTTGTAACAGATGATCTTTTGTGTTTGTTAAAATTGAGAGCAACCGTCAAAGGGGAGTCTATTGGTGCATTTTGTGACCGTCGCTATGCAATTCTGACCAGCGGAGATGCCATAGGCGAAGTTAGAACAACTTCGCCATAGGCGAAGTTAGAACAACTTCGCCAGAGGCGAAGTTAGAACAACTTCGCCTACTGGCCTAAGCCCAAGCCCGCAAAGTTGTTTATCTATATATATGTGTGTCTTGTTAAGGTTTTAGTATCCAGAAAGTTAGAGTGTTTTTCTGTTACAGTTCAATTGTCTAGAGAGAAATAGAGAGGGAGAGTTGTGTGGGACGACCCGAGGTAGAGCTCACCTCGGGTCGACCGTGTCTTTGTTTATGTTCGGTATGTAACGTGTTATGGTTATTATATAAAAGATCTGCAGATTCGTTTATCCCGGTCGTGTGTTTGTTTGTGTGTAATCGTGTTCTTCGTCTTCTACACCATTAAACGAGTCTAAGAGGATTCCGCATTCCTAGACCTCGTGCGGATCTCGTATCGATCAGCATTGCGCCGGAGGGACTTACAGGTGGTTATACATGATTGACCAGTGCATGAATAATACCCATGAGTTCCCTTTCCCCTCTTATGATAAGCTAATTTCTTCATACGATTCTTAACTTTAGCCAAATTAGCTTTCAAAGTTACCAACTTGCTTCCCTTGCTTATAACCAAGTCTCTACTGACTTTAACCGTGTATCATTAGGAATATATGGAATGAACAAAGGTGGAGGAATTTCATATTGTCACACCCCGACCAAAGGCGGCGGAACATGCCGGGGTGCAACGATTGCTCATAAGCGCATGACACTATTTAAAGCAACAATATTTAACAAACTCATTTCATTTCACAGCATCGAAAATGTCACATAACCAAATATTCATAACTCAAATACAACAAAATATAGAAAATCAAATATTGTTCATTTTTGCTAATATCCTAACGGTATTTGTGATGTTTTCTTCACCGAACTCCATTATCAACCTAGATGCAAACCTGTAACATTTCATAAAATAAAGTTTATCAACACAAAGGTTGGTGAGCAATTCATAAGTTTGAACAATAGATATATAGTATGAAAAGCCACAAAACTAGTATACAAAACCATAAATAATAGCTATAAACTTGGATAAATAGTTATCGCTAACAAGTTAGCGACACCCAACTATAAGGGGTTGCCAAATAGTTTAGGATTTTATAGTTATCGTTAATTGCATTACGTTAACGACACCTTTCCATGAGGGGTTGCTAAATGGTCTAGGATTTATAGTTCCACCATCCAAAAGCGATAAACACATAGTCAAATAAGCATAGAACACCAAATCGAGCAATTATTCAAGTAAGGTATACAACAACGTTTGTGGTTTAAGACCCAAGTATAAAACATTTAGTTTAGATAAGTTGAAATGTCACCCCCAAAATAAAAGATAGAAAACGGGGTATGAAGTTACTCACATTCAAGTAATAAACTTGAAAGATTGATTATTTGGAGATTTGCCAGAACGACGAGTTTAACGTATGAAGCCTAAATAAAAGAAAGTCTTGGATTTAGAAAGGTTGTCTTGAAGATCTTTAAATAAAATAATTGTTGCAAAAACTAATCAATTAAAGTTCAAGGTTTAAAATGTAACTATTTAAGAATTTATAATAATAACTCTTTTAAAAAATGTAAGTTTGCTCAAAACCGGGTTAAAGTATCTAACCTTAATATTTACTTAACCAATGTTAAGTAATAAGGTGGGGAAAATGCTAAAATGCAAGTTCCATTAGGCTGAAGATACTAAAACGGGTTTTTAACGAGTGTTCGGGTTGTCGGTTCGGGTCTTGACAAATGGTCAAACCCAAAGTCAACTTTCCAAAATATTAATTGTTATGAGATAACTCATTAAAACATACTAACACTTAACCAAGTATGTAGATCTATTGTTTAGAACTAACAACGCACGTTAAGCGAGTGTTCGGTTTTGTCGGTCCAAGCTATGTTATGAGATCAAGTTGGATCCAACTATTCCAAGTACTTAAGAAAATAATTAAAATCAGTTTGTAAACTATTTTTTTAAAGAAATATACAAGTCTTGATAACTAAAAACACACTTGTGTGTCTTAAGCGAATAAAAGTCGGTATAGTTCGGTCTCCATCTCACAAATAGTTCATAGATGGTTTCTACATGCCCAAATATCATAGAACTTGTATATTGGTTTATAAATGAAGAAAACTTAAATTTTACAACAAAAAAAGTTAACTACAAGTCTTTTAAGCAAAAGTTTCGGTTTAGTTCGGTTTCCATCTCCCAACGAGTTCATAGATGGATTCCATATGCTTAATATCAAAGAACTTGTAAAAATGATTTTTGAAACTCAAATCTAGCAATAAACATGTTTAAACAACTATTTTAACAAAACTAGTAAACAAAAGTTCGGTTTCCGGTTTGGACTAGTTTCGGTTAAACCGAGGTTAGTCTTATACAAACCCACACCATGGAAATTGTAAATAAGATGAACAAACTAAAGAGTTAGAAGTTAGTCATAGGTGATATGTATAATAAGTTATGTGTGTGTAAATATATATCAAGAACACGAAGTCCTCCATGAAGCCTTGCCTTATGACATTCGAAACTTAACCAACCAAAGTCGGTGAAGTAACAAATAAAGGAAACAAGGGGTGTGTATTATATATATGTTGTACCACCATATTCAAGAGTTAGTAATGTTAGATGAACAAGTTAGAATGAAAGACTATAGTTAGTTTGACTTGAGAAGTCAAAACTTCAAAAAATACATAAGAAATAACAACCTTGAATCTATGGAGTTTGAGAGAGTTTTTTTGGAGATGTAGCAAGAGTAAAATGAAGAAGATGGGTGTGTATATATAGGGAAGGAGTGAAGGGTTGGGTATAAAGATTCTTTTATGGTTTGCATAAAAATGGGTATGTTTAAATGGTCAAACAATGCATAATATAAAAAAACAATATTTTATATATTTTATATATTTTAAATGACAAGATCCAATATTTTATTTATTTGAAATGTTCGGGTTACAAACGGGTCGGGTTTACATAACAAAAGTGACCCGAAATTGACGAATGTCACAGTATTCCCTACTTTAGGAAATTTCGTCCCGAAATTAAGATGAAGACGACGATGCAAACAAATGTGGATACTTCTCTTTCATTGTGTCTTCTCATTCCCAAGTAAACTCCGCGCCACGCCGTGATTCCCAACGAACTTTTACTAACCGAATACGACTACGCTTGGTTTTCTTCTCGTTGCGATCCATAATCTTAACGGGTCGTTCAACCATAATCATAGACTCATCAACATGAACTTAATCGAGGGGTATATGAAGATTACCCTCGGCTAGGCACTTTTTGAGATTCGAAACATGAAATGTCGGATGAACACCGGCAAGTTCTTGCGGTAGTTCAAGTCGATACGCTAATTTCCCAACACGCTCAAGAATTTTAAAATGACCAACGAAACGAGGAGCTAGTTTACCCTTCTTTCCAAAACGGACTACCCCTTTCCAAGGAGATACTTTTAGAAGGACAAGATCGTCAACATTAAATTCGATCGGTTTTCGCCGTTTGTCGGCGTAACTCTTTTGACGATTTCTAGCGGTTAGGAGATTTTTACGGATTTGATCAATGACGTCGGTGGCTTCTTGGACCATTTCGGGTCCTTTGATTTGAGCTTCACCGATTTCGTTCCAACAAATCGGGGAACGACATTTACGACCGTAAAGAGCTTGAAAAGGAGCCACATCAATGCTAGAGTGGTAGCTATTGTTGTAGGAGAATTCGATGAACGGAAGATGAGAATCCCAATTCCCACCGAAATCAAGAACACATGCTCGTAGCATATCCTCGAGTGTTTGGATTATACGTTCGGATTGACCGTCCGTTTGAGGATGATAAGCGGTGCTAATATCGAGACGTGTTCCCAAAGCTTCTTGAAGTGAACGCCAAAAATGAGAGGTAAAACGGGCATCGCGGTCGGAGATGATAGACAATGGCAAACCGTGTCGGCACACGATTTCCCGAACATAGATTTGAGCAAGCTGCTCGACATAATACTTCTCGCGGATCGGAATGAAATGAGCAGATTTGGTTAATCGATCGATGATCACCCAAATGCTATCGTTGCCTTTTTGGGTTTTGGGTAATTTGGTGATAAAGTCCATAGCAATGTCTTCCCATTTCCAAACGGGAATCGGTGGTTGCTCGAGTAGACCAAAAGGTCTTTGATGTTCGGCTTTGACTTTCGAGCAAGTAGGACATTTAGATACAAACAACGCTACGTCCTTTTTCATACCCGGCCACCAAAAGGTAGCACGAAGATCGAAGTACATCTTATCCGCACCGGGATGAATGGAATAGTGCGAATTATGAGCTTCGTCGAGAATACAAGTACGAAGATCATCGCGATCAGGAACCCACAAACGATTGAGAAAATACAAAAGACCATCGGGTTTGGTTTCGAGTTGAAGTTCGGCTCCACATGACATTTCGTCATACATGTTACCTTCTTCAACGGAGGTGCGTTGAGCTTGAAAGATACGAATTTGAAGATCGGTTTGAACAATGACGCTTAGAAGCAGAACGGATTTAATATTAACCTTTCGACTTAGGGTGTCGGTGACAACATTCGCTTTACCGGGGTGGTAGCGAATCTCGCAGTCGTAATCACTAAGTAATTCGGCCCATCGTCGTTGTCTCATGTTGAGATCTTTTTGGTCAAAAATGTGTTGAAGGCTTTTATGATCGGTAAAAACTACACATTTTGTTCCATAAAGGTAATGTCTCCATATTTTGAGAGCGAAAACGACGGCACCAAGTTCGAGATCGTGAGTCGTATAGTTCTTCTCGTTGACCTTAAGTTGCCTTGATGCGTATGCGATGACTTGACCTCGTTGCATGAGAACACAACCAAGTCCTTGATGGGATGCATCACAAAATACAACAAAATCGTCGTTTCCATCGGGAAGAGTTAGAATAGGAGCATTGCAAAGCATGTCCTTGAGAGTACAAAAGGCTTCCTCTTGCTTCGAACCCCAATCGAAGGGTTGTCCCTTATGGGTGAGAGAGGTAAGAGGCAAAGAGATCTTGGAAAAATTCCGAATGAAACGCCGATAATATCCGGCCAAACCGAGGAAGGATCGAATTTCCGTGGGAGTCGTTGGAGTTTTCCAATCCTTAACAGCCTCAATTTTAGCGGGATCAACATGAATACCTTTGTCGTTTACGATATGTCCCAAAAATTGAACTTCCTCGAGCCAAAATTCACATTTGGAGAATTTGGCATAGAGTTGTTCGTTTCTAAGGAGCTCGAGAATGGAACGCAAATGATGTTCATGTTCGGCTTTGGATTTAGAGAAGATAAGGATGTCATCAATAAAGACAATAACGAATTTATCAAGGAATGGTTTACAAACGCGGTTCATGAGGTCCATAAACACAGCGGGTGCATTTGTTAACCCGAAGGGCATAACCAAAAATTCAAAATGTCCATATCGAGTACGGAAAGCGGTTTTTGGAATGTCTTCTTCGCGAACATGCAATTGATGATAACCCGATCGAAAATCAATTTTGGAGAAACAAGTTGCGCCTTGAAGTTGGTCGAATAAGTCGTCGATACGTGGCAATGGAAAACGATTTTTAATAGTAAGTTTGTTGAGTTCTCGATAATCGATGCACATACGAAACGAACCATCCTTCTTTTTCACGAAGAGACACAGGAGCGCCCCAAGGAGAAGAGCTTGGACGAATGAAGCCTTTATCGGAAAGTTCTTCGAGTTGGTTTGACAGTTCTTGCATTTCCGACGGGGCTAGACGATAAGGAGCCTTGGCCACGGGCATCGCGCCGGGCACAAGATCGATTTGGAATTCAATCGGACGAACGGGAGGAAGACCAGTAACATCATCGGGAAAGACATCAAGGAAATCATGAACAATAGGAATATCTTGGATCTTCCTTTCCTTTTTGTCTTTTGTCACCGAGAGAGCTAAAAACGGAACATACTTTTGGCGTAAGTACTTTTGCGATTGAGCACAAGACATGAGATTTAGCCTTCGAGACGTTGTGTTTCCAAAGACCTTAAGAACCTTTCCGTTGACAAGCGGAATGCGAATGAATTTATCAAAACAAACGACTTCGGCACGGTGCAAAGACAACCAATCCATGCCTACTATGACATCGAAGCTACCCATTTGCATCGGGATGAGATCGATGGAGAATTTATGCTTAGAAAGAATAAGAGAGCAATCGCGGACGACGGAATTGATGGTAATAGAATTTCCATTGGCGACTTCAACAGAGAACGGTCGGGAAAGCTTAGTTCGAGGCATCGCAAGTTTCGACTCAAATTTCAAAGAAATAAAACTTTTATCGGCACCGGTATCAAATAAAATAGAAGCCAAATGATAGTTCACCAAAAACATACCGTTCACAACATCGTTTGCCACTTGAGCTTGATTTGCATTCATCATAAATGCCCGCCCTTGATTACCATAGTTGACTTGATGTGCTTGTTGTGGAAGTGGAGGTGGTGCTTGGATTGTTTGAATGGGTTGGATGAGTGGTGCATTGAGTTGGGGAATTTGGGGTTGGTAAGTTTGAACTTGGTAAGCTTGTGTTTGATAGTATGGTATGGTTACGGTTTGAGCTTGGTTGGCAAAAGATAAACGTGGGCAATTTTGGCGGAAATGGTTGGGATCACCACAATTAAAGCAAGCTCGGGGTTGTTGGGGTTGGTTTGATGGGTATGGTGCATAGCGGTTTTGGGCATTTTGGGGAAAGTTTCTCGGTTGGGTTGGTGGGTTAGGTTGGTTGGGTTGGTTTCGTTGGGTGGATCGGCATGTGTTGGGGAAGTGACCAAATCGATTACAAATTGTTCAATGGCGACACGGCGAGTTCGTTGGGTGATGAAGTTGGCAAGTGTTACATAGTGGGGAGTTACCAATATAAGGTTTTCGGTTTTGGGGAAGAGTTTGGGCTTGTTGTGGTGGTTGAGGTTGGGTGACGGCAAAGTTTCGGTAATTAGTCTTGGGTTTCTTCTTGTTGTTGTTGTTGTGTCGGGAGGAGTTGGAGTAGTTTATAGCTTGTGGTGCGGGTTCAATCTTGGCTTGGGGAGCGGGCTCGGTTTTGGCTTTCTCGATTGTTTTCTTGAGGTTTAGGGTACCCTCCTTCACTTGATTTTCCGATAGCCAACCGGCTAACGTGATGGCTTCCTCAAGGTTCGCGGGTTTGCTACTCATGACTGAGTCCCGGATTTTCATCGGTAAACCCCCAATATATTTGTCAATTTCACGTTCGGTTGGGGTGACCAAGTAAGGTACAAGAACGCTTAGCTCGTGGAAACGGAGCGAGTAAGCGGCGTTATCACCACCTTCTTGTTTTAGGTCCCAAAATTCTACCTCAAGCTTTTGGAGCTCGTGTTTAGGACATAATTTCTTCTTCATCAGCGCCTTGAGCTCGGCCCATGGAAGAGCCATGGCCACATCCGTACCTTGGAGGTGCATGACACTACCCCACCATGTTAGGGCGGTTCCCCTAAACATGCTTGAAGCGAAGTTTGTCTTTTTCGCTTCGGGGCATTCGCTGTGTAAAAACACATTCTCCACAGATTCGAACCACTGCTACAACGTAGTCGCACAGTTGGTTCCATAGAATTCGGACGGGTTGGCACTAGTAAATTGTTTAAGTAGGTAGGATGCGGGTTTGGGCTCAATAGGTGCAACAACGGGTGCGGGTTGGTTTGCTTGTATTTGGGTTATTAGTTCGGGAATCACAGCGGCCATTTGCTTGGCGATGATGGCGGCCATACGTCGAGTGGAGTTCTTGCGCAGTTGGCGTCTTAGCGGAGGCATGCTAAAAAATTATAAAGAAAATGGGATAAGTTTTTGGGTAAAAAGGAAATGAATATAAAGGTGTATAAAATAAAATAAGATTTCGATTTTTGATTTGTGAATCCTAGAGTTAGTATGGAGAAGATGTTAGTGTTAGATACAATATAAAACTTTGTTTATAAATAACAAAACCGAAAACAATAGTAAATGGTTTTTTTTTTGAGAATTTAAAGCTTAAAAATTTGAGATTTATAGAGTTGGAAAAATCGTGCATGAACCACCATGACTTGATATTCGAACACTAAAAAGTTTTATAAAACAACATATTGGAGTCTAAACATGTGTACGAACCACCGAAACTTTTTATGTTTTCGACTCAAATAACGATAATAACAAAATAAATCGAGATACAACGTCATGTCAAAACACTAGTCCACGAAATCACTGTAGTTCTATTGTTTTAACACCGAAAATTAGGATGGCGACCGGAACGCTCGCATTCGACTACTTAAAGCATTGACATTTATAACACGATTTATGGCCTAGAAAACGAGCATTATAACTCAACCATCCCAGGTAAGTAAATCACCTTCGATTCTTGGAATCTTTTTGTCAAATGGTCATTTTATAATTTCTCGTTTCCTATGATGGCTACAAACCCAAAATAAACGCAACCTTTAAGGGATTTGAAACAACGGGATCCAAGTTAATCTTGTAATCCATAAAACACAATGAAAATCTACTTTTTGCGTTTTAAGGTAAGGATACCTTGGAAATACTATGAAAGTGTGTGTATGTGATAATTTAAGATATTGGTGAATTTTAAACAAGTTAATAAATAAACATGCGATATGAACAATTAGATAGAGTAAACACGTATGAACACACGTATATGACCCTAAGCATAACAATTTTAGGTCGTTACGTCTAACCACCTATCTTAATTGTCATGGCTCTAATACCAATCTGTCACACCCCGACCAAAGGCGGCGGAACATGCCGGGGTGCAACGATTGCTCATAAGCGCATGACACTATTTAAAGCGACAATATTTAACAAACTCATTTCATTTCACAACATCGAAAATGTCACATAACCAAATATTCATAACTCAAATACAACAAAATATAACAAAATATAGCAAATCAAATATCGTTCATTTTTGCTAATATCCTAACGGTATTTGTGATGTTTTCTTCACCGAACTCCATAATCAACCTAGATGCAAACCTGTAACATTTCATAAAATAAAGTTTATCAACACAAAGGTTGGTGAGCAATTCATAAGTTTGAACAATAGATATATAGTATGAAAAGCCACAAAACTAGTGTACAAAACCATAAATAATAGCCATAAACTTGGATAAATAGTTATCGCTAACAAGTTAGCGACACCCAACTATAAGGGGTTGCCAAATAGTTTAGGATTTTATAGTTATCGTTAATTGCATTACGTTAACGACACCTTGCCATGAGGGGTTGCCAAATGGTCTATGATTTATAGTTCCACCATCCAAAAGCGATAAACACATAGTCAAATAAGCATAGAACACCAAATCGAGCAATTATTCAAGTAAGGTATACAACAACGTTTGTGGTTTAAGACCCAAGTATAAAACATTTAGTTTAGATAAGTTGAAATGTCACCCCCAAAATAA
Source organism: Bidens hawaiensis (assembly GCF_021521415.1). NCBI lineage: Eukaryota > Viridiplantae > Streptophyta > Magnoliopsida > Asterales > Asteraceae > Bidens > Bidens hawaiensis. Next base: position 530,399 of record NW_027491579.1, on the reverse strand, counting down.
AAGATAGAAAACGGGGTATGAAGTTACTCACATTCAAGTAATAAACTTGAAAGATTGATTATTTGGAGATTTGCCGGAATGACGAGTTTAACATATGAAGCCTAAATAAAAGAAAGTCTTGGATTTAGAAAGGTTGTCTTGAAGATCTTTAAATAAAATAATTGTTGCAAAAACTAATCAATTAAAGTTCAAGGTTTAAAATGTAACTATTTAAGAATTTATAATAATAACTCTTTTAAAAAATGTAAGTTTGCTCAAAACCGGGTTAAAGTATCTAACCTTAATATTTACTTAACCAATGTTAAGTAATAAGGTGGGGAAAATGCTAAAATGCAAGTTCCATTAGGCTAAAGATACTAAAACGGGTTTTTAACGAGTGTTCGGGTTGTCGGTTCGGGTCTTGACAAATGGTCAAACCCAAAGTCAACTTTCCAAAATATTAATTGTTATGAGATAACTCATTAAAACATACTAACACTTAACCAAGTATGTAGATCTATTGTTTAGAACTAACAACGCACGTTAAGCGCGTGTTCGGTTTTGTCGGTCCAAGCTATGTTATGAGATCAAGTTGGATCCAACTATTCCAAGTACTTAAGAAAATAATTAAAATCAGTTTGTAAACTATTTTTTTAAAGAAATATACAAGTCTTGATAACTAAAAACACACTTGTGTGTCTTAAGCGAGTAAAAGTCGGTATAGTTCGGTCTCCATCTCACAAATAGTTCATAGATGGTTTCTACATGCCCAAATATCATAGAACTTGTATATTGGTTTATAAATGAAGAAAACTTAAATTTTACAACAAAAAAAGTTAACTACAAGTCTTTTAAGCAAAAGTTTTGGTTTAGTTCGGTTTCCATCTCCCAACGAGTTCATAGATGGATTCCATATGCTTAATATCAAAGAACTTGTAAAAATGATTTTTGAAACTCAAATCTAGCAATAAACATGTTTAAACAACTATTTTAACAAAACTAGTAAACAAATGTTCGGTTTCCGGTTTGGACTAGTTTCGGTTAAACCGAGGTTAGTCTTATACAAACCCACACCATGGAACTTGTAAATAAGATGAACAAACTAAAGGGTTAGAAGTTAGTCATAAGTGATATGTATAATAAGTTATGTGTGTGTAAATATATATCAAGAACACGAAGTCCTCCATGAAGCCTTGCCTTATGACATTCGAAACTTAACCAACCAAAGTCGGTGAAGTAACAAATAAAGGAAACAAGGGGTGTGTATTATATATATGTTGTACCACCATATTCAAGAGTTAGTAATGTTAGATGAACAAGTTAGAATGAAAGACTATAGTTAGTTTGACTTGAGAAGTCAAAACTTCAAAAAATACATAAGAAATAACAACCTTGAATCTATGGAGTTTGAGAGAGTTTTTTTGGAGATGTAGCAAGAGTAAAATGAAGAAGATGGGTGTGTATATATAGGGAAGGAGTGAAGGGTTGGGTATAAAGATTCTTTTATGGTTTGCATAAAAATGGTTATGTTTAAATGGTCAAACAATGCATAATATAAAAAAACAATATTTTATATATTTTATATATTTTAAATGACAAGATCCAATATTTTATATATTTGAAATGTTCGGGTTACAAACGGGTCGGGTTTACATAACAAAAGTGACCCGAAATTGACGAATGTCACACATATGATGCCTCAAACGGGGACATTCCAATGGCAGAATGAACATGGGTATTATACCACCATTCAACCAAAGTCAATGGCGTGCGTGAAATGGTATAGAAAATTGTGTTAGTTTTCAAAGGGTTTTATATTCACACAACGTGTAGTTTTAAATTTACAGAAATGATTATTATCTTAACTAAACTACACACAAATAGACAAGTGTACATATCGTATATGTAGTAAAGAAGAAACAAGTATCGATCCACAGACACACTTATTGATTTTTACTACTAAATTGTTGTATTTATTTCAACCGGAAGTGAATATCATTTTGGTTTTGGTTTGGGTTTTGGTAAAAGAAATTTAAGACATAAATTAAAAGACAATTTTTTTGGGTTTTTATATTTTTAGATAGAAAGAAGATCAAAGATAGAAGTGCATCATCTTGGTTCAAACACCTTTTAACTTGGTTTAATAATTAATTAGTAAACATGTGACATGAGTTTGCTATGGTGATTAAATGTGGGACTAACATCTTAAGTCATTTTATTCCATTATAATTAAAGAAAGAGATAAGTCATGATCTTCTTACTAGAACATCATTTGATGTAAGCAAGTGGTTTTTGATAAAGATCAGTTAACTCACTTTAAGGACGAGACAATCCATTAAATTACTAAGTAATTGTCCTTGATATTTTAGTAAAAATAGCCTTTGCAGTATCAATTAAGATTAGTTGAGTTTTAAAGATTAACCTTGAATTACCAAGCTTAGAATCTTGGTGTTTATTTTAAGGTTCGCTAAGGCTTCACAAGACTAGAAATTTCTCGGCTTATCGTCAAGCTTAGCACTTGGGGGTATCTTTTAAGAGTATTTTAGTATTTCTCATCAAGTGATAATTGCAACATAACCATTAATTATTAAAATCCAATTACATGTTTTACTATCATTATTAAACTTCAATTAAGATTAGTTATAAACCAAAATGATACTATGGAAGTTTAGCCACTAATAAGCATAATGATAATTATCAAAGTAGTAGATACAAACATGATCACATTGAAACAATCTAACCAATTTGGATGACTAATCCTTGATGCTAATGACTTCTCCCAAAAGCTTAATCTCCTTAATCTTCAAGGGTTGTATGTATATGATTAATTCAATTGTTAATGGTGCTGAAAAGAGGTGGTTGAAGTGGAGTAAATGATGTATTGAGGTGTATTAAATGAAGAAGATCAGCCTTCAATTTTTAGGCTGATCTGGGCTTCAAAACACGACCATGCCAAGCAAGGCACGACCATGTCGTCATTTTTTTTCCTACCGCATTAATTGTTTTCTGTAAGATCGTACAGCTCAAGTTATGTAGCATCCCGAAATTTCTATGAATAATATTAAAATATTATTTTCGTCGGAAGAATTAATTTGAGTTAGTAGAATAATAATAATAATAAAATAATAATAAGATAAAAGGATGGTGGGCTATAATAAATAGAATTAAATATGGACTTAAGATGAAAATGGGTCTAAGGTCCACGGGCTTAAGTAGTATAAATACCCCTTAAACCCTAAATCCTTTCCATCTCCATCATTCTACACCTTAGCCTACACCATCAAAAACGCACACTTAAGCCAAACACTCTCTACTCAATTTTATTCAACGATCCAAGACCACCCGAAGGTAAGAAATCATTTATCTCAGCTGACCCAACATATTAGAACCCGACACCACAGCCCCGGGATGCCGAATGATCCGTTTGAATCTAGATCTAGCTTTATACTGGTGTTTAATCAACCAAAAAACACACTTAAGGGCCACTTTAGCTCAGATCTAGACACACTGAAGCTGCCCAGGTCATAAACGATCAAACTCCAACCATGGTGGTTAACGGCGGCTGACGGCGACAGAATTGAAGAAAAAACCCTAAAAACGTGAAATAAGATAGCTGAACTAAACATAGGGCGTATAAGTCTATGTGGCGTATAAGTATAGACTGTATAAGTAGGTATAGGACGTGTAAGTATGTGAAGCGTATATGTACATGTAACGTGTAAGTATGTGCAGCGCATATGTACACGTATCGTGTAAGTATGTTCAGCACATATGTACATGTAGCGTGTAAGTAAGTGCAGCGCATATGCATATGCAACGTGTAAGTATGTAACGCATATGAATGTATGTAGCGTGTATGTATGCACCGTATATGTACATACAACGTATATGATACGTATACGCCGTGTATGTGTACATCGTATATGTATATAAGTAACGTGTATGTATGTAGAACGTATATGTATGCCGTATATGTATAATTAATACGCTGGGAGAACTTATACATTGGAGATAACTTACAGGCCCTAAAACTTATACGGGCTTGATTGATTTTCCAAATAAGCGTATACGTACGTAAACAATTGATATGAACTTATATGATACATGAGCTAAAGATAAGTAATTAATTAATAAGGAAATGTAACATTTAAAACGGGAAATGACTTAGAAATATAATATAATTAGGGGTAGTTAAGTGATGCTTATTGATTGATACACAGTTAGCCGTGCACAGCTCAAGAATGGCATTACCGTAAACTCAGAAAGGAATCGCTTATAGGTGAGTTTCTAGCTCTATTTATTTGTTATGTTTTCGGGGCTGTGTGCATACTCGATGTGATTAGTTAATACACTTACCTTAAGGGGTAAGTGTATGCCATATATGATTTATGTGATAGTTACTGAAGTTATGAATGAATGCTTGTCGGTACGCGAACGATCTTCGGATGTTGCACGTATCGCCAGTAAAGATGATTGTTAGAAAATGTGATTGTTCGATATATGATGTATGAGTGATATACGTATGTTATATGAAAAATTGGAAGTATGTATGTAAGTTTATAAATATACTTAAGAGATTTTTGTATGGAAAGTGTGACATTCGTAAAATAATAATAATAATTTGTTTCCAAAACCCGACTTGTGCTCCTTATTAATGTAATTCGAAGTTTTATTTTATTGGAATTATCAATTGGTCCATTTATTTCATTTATAGTGCTTACGTTGTTTATTGAGGTTTATAATAATATTTTTCTGTTCTTGTTAAAGTAGTAAAAGCTAATACCGACATTCAAATTCCCTCAAACCCCAAGGACCTTTGTGCAACTACCTAAACCCAAAACCACCATTCCTGTCTTCGTTGTCCTACCCCAACCAATTAACATAATATTATTATTATTATTATTATTATTATTATTGTTGTTGTTGTCAAAGAATTTGAATGACGACTTCAATACAATCTGCAGTTCCTATACATTTATCTCAATTAAATTCAAACTTTAATTCACCAATTAAGTCATATGAGTGTAACTCGTAAGTGGTTCTTAAATCACTAATTGTATGCATTACTATAGTTAAATACATACCAATTATTACTATAAAACAAATTCTTGAACCAAGTGAAACATTCTCGTATAACCAATTTCTCTCTAAAAACACTTTGCTTCCACGAATCAAAAGATTTAGGTTCGGACCTGCAAACTCTTTAAACTCATTCGATTCATCTTGTTTCCGGGTAATTGTTTAGTTTTCCTTGTATGAATTCATGTCGTGATCATTAACCCTCTGTCAATTTCAATTGACTGTGGGTTAAGCGCACTCAGTTTGGGAATTTAACATTATAAGGCTCATATGAATTTGGGGCTTTTCTGGATTATATGTTAAAACTAATAGAAATCAACTATTAACTAAATGTTAGTCTATTGCACGTGGTTGAGTACTTTTTCTGTGGTCATGGGGACTTAGGTTCAAAGCCTCCCTGACCGTTTTATTATTTTTTTAAAAATAATTTTCCTAGTTTGTTTCATGATTAAAACTCACGTTAGATAGTACTGCAACTCACGTTTATTATTTAACGTTATACTCGTTCGGCATATTTTTATTAGATATTTTTCTTCCGTTAAATCATTTAAAATAAAAGGATATAAAAACTGTTACTTGTATATGTTTCACGTCTCACGAATAATAATTTTCTTTTTGTCATTTATACGTTCCACGTCTCACGAATATTTTCTCGCTGGGCAGCATGTCTTCCCGATTTCCTTGTCGCCATGTTAGAACCTCAAACCGTAGAATGACAGCTCAAATTACCAAACAATTGGCCACTATGATCCCGACTATGATGACCCAGATTTACCAAAATCTCAATGATAATACAAACTCAGCTCCTTTAGGTTCCAACATCAACACTTGTAGCTTCAAGACTTTCACTAACACCAAACCTACCGAGTTTGATGGATCAGAAAGTACTACTGCCTTGATTCAGTGGTACGAAAGTATGGAGATCACTTTCTTCCACATTGAATGTCCCAATGAGAAAAAGACACGGTTCGCTTCAAGTGTGTTTAAAAAAAGAGCCCTTACTTGGTGGGTCAAAGAAAAATCCACTCATGATGCGGAGGTAGCCATGGCCTTACCATGGGACGAGCTCAAGGACATGATGACCAAAGAATTTTGTCCTCCAAACGAACTCATGAACCTTGAAGTCGAATTTTGGAATCTCAAACATGAGGGTGGTGACAATGTAGCTTAAACCGCTCGCTTTAATGAGCCCAGCCTCCTTGTTCCGCATCTTGTTACCCCATTAACTCATGCCATCGATAAGTACATTAGGGGCCTCCCGATGCAAATCCAAGACTCCGTTTTGAGTAGCGCCCCTAAGGTTCTTCGCGATGCTATATCCCATGCAGCAACTCAGTCTGATAATCACGTTAAAGCCGGGACTTTAACGCACAAAGGTACCAAAAATCCTACCAAGAAGGCCATGACCGAACCTTCCAATGAGGTCAAGGCCGAATCCTCACCCCAACCCTCCAACACCAATCACAACAATAAGAACAAATGCAAACACCAAAATTATGCGATCACCAACCTAGTCCCTCTACAAGCCCAATATCCCCCAACTTACCAAAACTACGCCTTAACCAACCCATCTCACACTCAAGTTACCCAAACCCAACCCAACAAAAATTTATACACGGGAACTCACCCCTTATGCAACACTTGCAATCGACACCACCACACCACCTCTGCATGTCGCCAATGCCTAAATTGTGGTCGTTTTGGTTACCTTATCAATTTTTGTCGTGAAATCATGCGTACCTAACCAAACCAACCCTCTCCACTACAATTCACACAAACCAACTTCCAACCATTTGTGCAACCCACTGCATAACAATTTACCACCATGCGTATGTTTCAATTGTGGAGACCCCAACCATCTCCGTAATACATGCCCACAACTCGTGTATGGTAACCAAGCTCAAGCTAATTAAATCCACGTATACCAAGCCCAAACCAACCAAGATAACCCAGCTCAGCCTATCCAAGCCCATCATTCTCAAACTCATCCTGACCAAGCTAATCAAGCCAATCAAGTTTATCAAACAAACCTGGGCGTTCCTGCACGTATTTTCAACATCAACGAAACTTCAAGCAACCAACAACCATAGGGTTTTGTCGCCACCTGGGGACAATACCTACCCATAAAGACCCGATATCGAGACATTCACCAATCAACCAAAGTTCAAGTTTTCAAAGACTTGTACGATTAGTCTTTTCTTAATTTCTTTGTAATTCAATAAAGATCCATGTAGTAAAATTTCAATAATACTAATGAATTTGATTTCTTCAGTTAAAATGTCAATTTCGTTTTGGTAATTTATATTATGCCATTTGCGTGGACCAGGGCATAACACCGACTATTAACGAACATGGCCACTGAGGTCATGCTCGATAGTAGGAATCAGAACGTTGAACTTAGTTTTCAAATTAGTTACCTTTGGTCATCGTCATGTAATAGAAGCGATACCAGTAAAACCGTTCAACTCGTCTCGAGCAAATCTTTCTTCCATATATGTGTTGAAGCTTACGATATTCAACCCCAGGAAGCAAATCCTAAATCCCTTCCAACCGTAAAACCCGATATTGCTCTCTGATGCTCCTCCTTTTCAACTTCTCATGAATTAATCTTGCAAGGAAACCTTGGGGAACAATGTGTTTACCATAGGAATTTATGTTTTTTTGGTTTATTTAGTGATGCAATTATTTTTATTATAGTCCCTTTAACCCACACAACAAAACTAATTATGTGGATCATGCGACGACTCTAGTAATCACGGGTGCACACGAAATTATAAAGGTCTCCGCATGAGAATCATAATGAAATCGGTAGTGTGTAACAATTCATAACCTAAAGTGATTTTCGGTCAACGAAACAAATATGACGTGATAAGAACTTGGTGGATACGCCGCTGGTACATCCTATGTATAAATGTTCTTGTTATATTTTATTTGTAACATTACCGGGTCACTTGAAGACATGTGTTATATTGACTATTGCTTATGTGCCCATAATGGATGTGTTAAATTTAGTTATGTATGGTATTATCTCAAGTGTATGTTAAGAAAATTTCTTAGTTCATTAAATAATCTTTTATGGCAATGCTTTCAATGTTGCTCACACATCATCGTAACTTACGATTCGTTCGCCCACCCTTACACATGGGCATTGTTTTTAATTTCGGGACGAAATTTTTAAAAGTTGTGAATACTGTGACATACGTAAAAAAAAATTGTTTCCAAAACCCGACTTGTGCTCCTTATTAATGTAATTCGAAGTTTTATTTTATTGGAATTAACAGTTGGTCATCATTTATGGTGCTTACGTTGTTTATTGAGGTTTATAAAAATATTTTTCTGTTCTTGTTAAAGCAGTAAAAGCTAATACCGACATTCAAATTCCCTCAAACCCCAAGGACGTTTGTGCAACTACCCAAACCCAAAACCACCATTCATGTCTTTGTTCTCCTACCCAAACCAGTTAACATAATAATAATAATAATAATAATAATAATAATAATAAAATATAAATGACGACTTCAATACAATCTGCCGTTCCTGTGCATTTATATTAATTAAATTCAAAATTTAATTCACCAATTAATTCATATTAGTGTAACTCGTACCTGGTTCTTAAACCACTAATTGGATGCATTATTATAGTTAAATACATACCAATTATTACTATAAAACAAATTCCTGAACCAAGTGAGACATTCTCGTTTAACCAATTTCTCTCTAAAAACACTTTGATTCCACGAATCAAAAGATTGAGCTTCGGACATGCAAACTCTTTAAACTCATTCGATTCATCTTGTTTTTAACAACTCGGGTTTTCCGAATATTATATAATATCCATTGTCCAACCCTAAGCCCTGCTTGCGGTGCGCACATATGATGTATATATGTGTGAACCCTCGGGTGGGCAAAAGTGAAATTGCACTAATTTTGACGTTATTTTACTAATCTCGTGAAAATAACGTTAAAAGTGACGGACGGTTAATCAGGCATCATGTAGTGGCGTTGATAGCCGAAAGACAAGGGTACATGCACCGATCAGCCGGTGTCCCGATGATTGAGTGCTATGTGCCTTATGTCCAAGGCTTGATGCAAAACTATTATCGAGCCGGGGGTCTCACCGGAAGCAGTCTCTCTATCCTTATAGGGAAGAGGTAAGGCTGTCTACATTTTACCCTCCTCAGACCCTACCATAGCTTTGCTATTGGTGGGATATACTGAGTACGATGATGATGATGATGATCCATTGTCCAACCCATTTTCGTTTACAGATATTTAATTCAACAAAACATTTCATTTATAAGTTAATAATTATTTATTGTTATTATTTATTACATTTAAAGAATAATCTAAAAGAATTTTCAATTTTATACAATTGACACCCTAAACATAAGTTTTAACCCACGTTGCAGTCACACAAGAAGTTAAGGGTCTAGTTTGCAAAATATGATTTTTATTATATTATTATAAGAAACCAAACCCATTTTCAGGTCCAAACCCGTATCCATTAACCATTTATGTTCGACCCGAGACCCGTATATCATATCTTGGACCACAATTTTCGCCTTATACTTGGAAATTTAATCGAGGCCTTGTTAATCTTGCTATAATCGGCCTTGTCGACATATCTAATTAAAGAAAAACAATTTAGATGAAACGATTTGATCGTATTAACGAAGGGTCTTAGCCCGTTCTTCAAGATACAAGATATCGGCCACCAAAATACAATTAAATCTGCAGGGACGAACCTCAGACCAGCGCCAACGAAACCCCTATGGTTAATTACAACGTCTTAGTCTCATCGTGCTTGTTCGTTACCCTTTTCCTGCCGTCATAGTACGCGTCAATTAGCCTCGTCTGTTCATCATAACAGGTATATAAATCATGCATACGGCTCGCGATATCATGTATAACAAAAGCCCCAAATAAATTTAATTTTACATTGAACGGTTTAAGCGATTTGGATATCTAGGGTTATGGGGTTAGGGATGAACGGCTATGTTGTTATATTTAATCAGTTTGTTTTCTAAACATGTGATACACCAGCGCGCATGACTGGTGTGTTTGTTTTTAAGGCTTTGTGTGGCTGTGGGCGCAGGTTCGACCCTCCCCAGCCCGATTTTTTGGGATTTGTTTTGTTAAATACTCATCTTATATTATATTATATCCTTTAAATCATTTTAATTTTACAAATATCACATAATTCGTAATTAATTTGTATTCTTTTTAGAACCGATACACCAACTAGTATTTTTTTCGAACTTTGAAAAGAAAACCATATATATATATATATATAAAACATTAGTTTTCAATGGTTCCTTCAAGTTCTTAAATAATTTAACAGTTCTATAATGATACTCATCATACGAATATATATTAGTTATTTATAATTGTTAAATGTTTAATTTATTAAAAAATATTTTATAAAAAAGATTGTAATAAGGTTTTTAGTTTTAAAATACATAATTAAAATATAAAATATATATATGTTTGTATTATAAGTATATTTATGTAATTAAAACCCGAACACCATAAGTGACACTTCTCGTCGTTAACCGTTTTTACAAATTTCTTATATTTATTATATTATGTGTGTATATATATATATTTATTTATGTATTAAAGCGTGTTAAACATATTAACTAATATTGGTTCTATGGTGTTTCGTTAAAGATTCTAAAATATTACTTTTATTATAATCAAGTGGTTATAGTATATTGCTACTCGTATTTATTTAGACTAATTATTCATAAATTCGGTTGTAAGATAAACAAACGATTCCTATAATTAAATGATGATTAATAATAGTGTCTCCGCAATAGTAAATAATCCTTAGAGATCAATTAATAAACATCCTAATCCCAACATAACTCAAATCACATTGAAATCTTAATTCTTAAATTGTGTTTTATCTTTTATAATTAATTCATATTACTATTGTTTAAATAAGAATCCTTAACGGTATATCCCGAAGGATTTATCATCATCATCATCATTTATTTTTCGTTCATCCGATCAGGTGACTAATCACTCCCTTTTTTACTTATTTTTAAACCTTTTTGGGGACATGTGCGTATCTTATATATTTAACTATTATCTAGTATTCAAAACCGCAACTGTTAATCCTTGTGTGTATATCGGTTGATGCCTAACTTGCTATTTGCTTACTTGTTTATTTGAACGCTATTTGCTTACTTCGGCAACCGATGTCCATTTTTATGGCAATGGTTTAGTCCTTGCTTGGTAACAATGTCCATTTATATGGATTGGTTGAGCCATTTCTTTATGGTTTGATTGATTGCTTATGTGATATGGCTTAACTGTTTATTATCACAAGAACAGTTTACATATTTCTTTATCTATTATATATTATTATTGTTGTGTCTTAAACTGGTGTTTTACTCACTCAACATGTGTTGTTGACAAATATTATATTTTATACGCATATGCAGGTTATCGTAGAAATTTGATGCAGGTTGGTGAAAACTTAGTGGAGAAGTTAGTTAGAAGAATATTTTTATCAAGAAATATAAAATTTGTATTGTTGTATGAATTATGTACTTGTTTGTATTTGATTTGTTTGATAATTGAATTTAATTAATAGATATTGTCATTTAAATATTGCATGATAGTACATTGAGAGCTGTAACAATCAGTTCACGCCCCGACGTTTCCACTTTAGGTTGGGGTGTGACATTGTTTCTCGGTAATTGTTTACTTTTCCTTGTACGAATTCATGTCGTGATCATTAACCCTCTGTCAATTTCAGTTGACTGTGGGTTAAGCACACTCAGTTTGGGAATTTAACATTATAAGGCTCATATGAATTTGGGGCTTTTCTAGATTATATGTTAAAACTATTAGAAATCAACTTTTAACTAAATGTTAGTCTAGTGCATGTGATTAACTACTCTTTATATGGTCATGGGGAATTGGGTTCAAAACCTCCCTGACCGTTTTATTATTTTTTAAAAAATAATTTTCCTAGTTTGTTTCATGATTAAAACTCACGTTAGATAGTACTGCTAAACTAAAGCATTTTCGTTATTTAACGTTATACTTATTCCGCATATTTTTATTAGATATTTTTCTTCCGTTAAATCATTTAAAATATAAGGATATAAAATTTTTTACTTGTAACGATATTTTATTTTTAGTAGATTACTAGTTTTTATCCCCCATATTACGGGGGTTGTTTTATATTATTTGTTTTTAATATTTATTTATTTTTTGAATTTTTATAATTTTATTGTATGAAAGTTAATAATATACTTGTATTTTGATGATAAATTGTTTCATAAATAAATGAGATTTTATAACCCAGTTTAAAAGCTATATGAGTTTGATGAGACATAAGACCCGTTTATTTTTTTACTATAAAATTGGTTTATTAATTATAAATAATATATATTTTTTAAATAAATCAGATATTAATTTTGGGTACATTCCTACTTTATAGGATTTTTAAATAAAATATTTGGTGAGATTAGTTTTTAATTTGATGAGATGTTATAACCCGTTTAAGAAATATTTGGGTTTGATAAGATCCATACCCTTGAATTTGGGTCAAATGCATGAGAAGCCTCAATTTAAAAATCAAGCAAATCCGGTGACTCCAAAAAAGGGGGGAGCGACCACATCACGACATATAAGATTTTTGGGTTTTCGTTTATATATATTATAGATAGATATAACATTTTTTACGTTTTTGCTTATATCCAAACCAATGTCGAACGTTGTTATTTTTATCATCCAAATTTTAAATTGTTGATGAAGTTCATTATTTTAGATTATTAAATTACCTATGATTTTGTTAGCGTTACTTATTTTTAACCATTACCGTTAGTTAATTTTGTCGCTCAATTATCGTTTATTTAATCAGATCCTCAAAATCGACACATGAAACCTAATCCCTAAAGTTATCTTAGTTTTGTTGCCGTTAGTGATTTATTTTAGTCATTATATATTTTGTTTAGGAAGACTCGTTTGAGAATCACCTAACCTTTCATTCCAAACTTGTTCGTCTATTATCGTCGTTTTCGAGGTGAGTATTCATACCTTTTTTTTTTCACTTTTACATTTTTGGGTAGCATGAATTACCTACTATGAACCCCTCAATTATTTCAAATACTATTTTAATTACACGGTACAATTCAATCCCATGTTTGTGTGTAAATCACATGCTTTATGTTTACGTCACATTATATGCTACTTGTATTAATTGCTCATATTATTTTTTTTTATATTGACTCATATATATCTCAAACTCAATTTGTATGATTATACCTTATACATATACGTTGGCTTTGTGCTAACGACAATGAATACACATCGATTTTTTTTTCCATTTATTCATTCTCAATAATGGATATATATTTTTCGGTTACTTGTGTCACATACTCATAGATGTTTGTAATTGAGCTCAACATGTGAATTGTAGTTTTTATTATAGATAGGTATTACAAAACTTATGTTTACTCACCAACTACTCGTAGTTGACAGATATTTTCGTGCATGCTACAGGTACACTTAGGTGACTTTGTTTCAAGCGAAGATCACGTAGTTTATAAAGATAGGTTATTTCAAATAAACAAGACTTTATATTGTAGTGTTCATTTCATTACTTTATACAAGTTGGAATTACAAGTGTTATGATATGAATAAATATAAATAAATATTTGTCACTGTAATAGTGTTACGAGCTTACGAACAATCCTTAACGTACCGCCCCCGCGTATAATCCGCCTGAGGTCGGGATGTTACAAAAAGAAGGGAACCGGGCCCTAATAATACTCGAGGAAGAAAGGAAATTTCCCATAATAATAATCGAGGAAGAAGGGAACCGGGCCTTAATAATACTCGAGGAAGAAAGGAACCCCGCCCTAATAATATTCGAGGAAGAAATGGAACCGGGCCCTATTAATACTCGAGGAAGCAGGGTGTAATGCTCTTTAAAAGGTATAAGTATGTAAAGTAAGATTAAATATAAATGTATGAAAGAAAGAATGAATGAAAGAAAGAAAGAAGGTATATACTTATGTATGTACGAAAAAAAGATAAATAAGTTAACTAAATAATACGTATCTTCGGATACTAATGAGTAAGAATGTAGATATATTGTATGTTGCCTGATTAACTAGAACTCACTCAGCAGAGCTGACTTTTGGTATGCAGGCATGTAAATAGGTTAAAAGAGCTAACGTGAGGATGTCACATGGCATGGATTGAATGGCTGGCATCTAAGAAAGGAAGACATGATGTTTTATTTTTAATTTTTATGTTGAGACAATTTGTGATGTTTTGAGACAAGTATTTAATGGCTTGTAAGAAATGGTTGACTCAAATATTTCTGCAAAATTTTTTTAATTAACTCTGATATTTAAAATTGTGTTTATGAGTAAATTTAACGTCCAAGTAGGGCACCGGGACCGGGGCCTTACAAGTTAGTATCAGACCATAAGTTCGAGAGAATTAAACATCCTACACGCTTAGACTCAAACAGAGAATGAGACTTAGTAAGAAATGAAAGAAGATGCCACTTCAAGAAAGTCATGTGTCGCTAAAGTAAGCTCAGTAAAGGTACATGATTAATCACATGTATAATGTGTAAAGAAGTTAGCTTAATTACTAGGTATTAGAGTGTATTATTATATGATTATATGAATTGTTTGATTGCCTAAGTGTTTAGAAATAGAACTAGCACAAATAGACTCACAAAGGGAAGTATGTAGGACAAGAAAAGTAACGTGATCAGCTAATCACAGCTGACTACTGTTATTACCTGTTATCCTTACTATCCTTGTACTAAATAGTTCCTTGAGTGATGACGTTTGTGTTTCCTTATAGAATACTAAGGGCTGGAGCAAGAAAGGTTGTTGGTCAAGGAGGTCGTACTGGACGTTGTGGTGTGGTAGGCCGCGTATTGTCCAAGAACCTTCTGAAGAACCAGTTACTAACACGAGAGAGTAAGGAAGTGCAACTGTACGAGATCAGAGCAACAATGAAGGGTACCAACTGGATCCTATTGTTCAAGCCGCCATTGCTCAAGCTGTAGCTGCTGTTGTGAAGAATTCACACCCTGGCATGTCTGCTGAAAGCCATGCAAGGACTGCTGAGAGGGCAGGGGAGGATGGTAAGAAAGTCGATTAGAATGAGGAAGGTGACTCGAGTGAAGTTCGATCTGTGAAAGTTGATGAAAGAAAGAGAGGCTGAGGTGAGTGTAACTACAAGTCGTTCAAAGGTTGCGACCCACCAAAGATGTCTGGTTTAGGAGACGCAATCGCTATTCTCCAGTGGATAACAACAATGTACAAGGTTATCCAAATCAGTGAGTGTCGTCCCGACCAAGCAGTCGGT
Organism: Bidens hawaiensis; assembly: GCF_021521415.1. NCBI lineage: Eukaryota > Viridiplantae > Streptophyta > Magnoliopsida > Asterales > Asteraceae > Bidens > Bidens hawaiensis. The sequence goes on along the minus strand of NW_027491579.1, from coordinate 514,988 downwards.
TATGCTACTCAGTCATTTGGCAATGAGGCTATGTACTAGTGGGAGACTGTGGAATAGAGGAAGACTCGAGAAGAGATTAAGGCGATGAGGTGGGATGACCTGAAGAAGTTAGTGATGAAGCGATTTTGTGTTGATGCTGAGGTTGAGAGAAATGAGATAAAGTTTCTAAATATGAGGGCTGGGAAGATGACACACCGCGAATGCACTACTGAATTCAATCGCATGTCAAGGTTGGTTCCTGACATGGTGAACACCGAAGCCAAGAGAATCTAGTGTTACATAAGAGGGCTGCCACAAAATGTTCGCACCTTAGTCAAGACTAGTAAACCTTCTACCTTTGATTCTAATTCAGAACTCGCAGAGATGGTTTTCAATGATCTGGCTGTGGACGACGTGGCGTTGTAAGAGAAGAAAGAGAAGAAATGGATCGCTCCTGCTAAACGACCCGGTACTCAGTTGTGGAACCCTAAGGATAAGAAGCCGAGGGTGTGGGAGAAGAAGTCATGTAAGACTTGTGGTAAGATGCACTGTGGTGAGTGCAGATGGAGTAAGGGTACGATCGTTTGATACAAGTGTGGTAAGATTCATGGTGGAGAGTGCAAGCTTGGTTCGAATGCTTGCTGCAAGTGTGGAAAAGTGGGGCACTATGCTAATGAATGCAATGCTAAGCCCGCGTGTTACAAATGTGGTAAGACATGCCATATGGCGAGGGAGTGCACTGATGGTGAAGCTGGGGGAACCGGGAAGAAGGATGACGACCAGTCGAAGCCAAAGACCAGGGCCTACATGCTAACTCAGGAGCAAGCCAAGCAGATCCATGATGTTGTGACAGGTACGTTTCTAGTAAATGGTATTTCCGCTTCTGTGTTGTTTGATTCAGGTGCAAATAGGAGTTTTGTAGCTACGAAAATTTAGTAAGTTAGCCAAAATGAAATGTTTCCGTGTGCATTAAACTTTTAATGTAGAAACCTCTAGTGAGACCTCGGTTAGGATAATGAGAATGGTTAAGGACTATAAGATAGAGTTAGAGGGACGTGAGTTCACTGTTACCATGTATGTTATGACCTTATGAGGGTTCGATGTGGTATTGGGAATGGACTGGTTATCTGAGTTTGAAGCTCAGATAGTGTGTAAGAGTAGGTTAATAAGATTAAAATCCTTGGATGGTGTTAAGGTGATGGTTTATGGTGATAAAGAAAGTTCAGGGCTTAATATCATTTCGATGATAAAAGCTGAAGGATTGTTAAGGCGAGGGTGCGGTGCCTACCTGGCTAATGTTGTCAAAGCTACGGCGGGGGCTAAAGAAGTGAAAGATGTTCCTGTTGTGCGCGACTACCCATAAGTGTTCTCTGAGGATCTTCCGGGGTTGCCACCAGAGCGAGAGATAGAATTTTAGATAGACTTAATACTAGGAGCACAACCCATCGCGAAGGCACCTTACCGCCTAGCGCCGTCCGAGATGAAAGAGTTGATGTCCCAACTACAAGAACTCCTCGACAAAGGTTTCATTAGGCCAAGTGTTTCCATGTGGGGCGCACCGGTGTTGTTTGTTAAGAAGAAGGACAGAAGTATGAGAATGTGTATAGATTATCGTGAGTTGAATAAGCTTACGGTGAAGAACAGATATCCGTTGCCACAGATTGGTGATTTGTTTGACCAACTACAAGGTTGGAGTTGGTTCTCACGAATAGATCTTTGATCAGGCTATCCTCAACTGAAGGTGAAATAGGCGGACATCCCTAAGACAACATTTCGGACGCAGTATTGACACTACGAGTTCCTATTGATGTCGTTCGGTCTAACGAATGCTCCAGCAGCATTTATGGACATGATGAATAGGGTATGTCGGCCGATGTTGGACAAATCAGTTATCGTGTTCATTGATGACATATTGATTGATTCAAAAAAGAGAGTCTGACCACATGGAACATCTACGAGAAGTATTAGAGATTCGGAAGAAAGAAAGGTTGTATGCTAAGTTTTTGAAGTGCGCATTCTAGTTTAGTGAAGTGCAGTTTCTAGGTCACATAATCAATCCTGAAGGGATTACTGTGGACCCAACTAAGATTGAGGCAATAATGAATTGGAAGATTTCGCAGAACCCGACAGATATAAGAAGCTTTTTAGGTTTGGCTGACTATTATAGGAGATCCATCGAAGGCTTCTCCAAGATAGCCGCACCGTCGACCGGAATAACCCGGAGGTCTATACTGTTCAATTGGGGTAAGTTTCAGGAGGAGGCTTTTGAGGAATTAAAAAAAAGACTCACGTAAGCTCCAATCCTTACTCTACCCGAAGGTGACAAGGATTAGGTTGTTTGTACGGACGCCTCGCATCGTGGGTTTGGTTGCGTGTTAATGCAATAAGCTAAGGTTATAGTATATGCGTCCAGACAGTTGAAGGCTCATGAGAGTACCTACCCAACGCATGATTTAGAGCTAGCAACAGTAGTGCATGATCTCAAAATATGGAGACATTATCTGTATGGTACTAAGTGTACTATTTATACATATCATAAGAGTTTAAAGTACATCTTCGAGCAGAAAGAGTTGAACATGAGGCAGAGGAGATGGTTAGAGTTGATATAGGACTACGACTGTGCTATCAAATACTGTTAGGACATGAAATGTCATATATATGTCCCCAGTTCTATCAGGGTAGGTCGGCGTGAGACTAAAGATAGTGAAACCTAGTTAACGTATTGTAAATGTCAAACGAAAACTGGTTCGATCGAACAAAAGGTTGATTCGATCGAACCAGGCTCATTCGATCGAACAAAGCTTCACTCGATCGAATGAGAGACTCATCCGATCGAATGAGTCTTCGATATATAAACGTTACTTAGGGATTTTCAGAAAAAAGAGCACACATAACACACATACACAGCCGACCTGTTCCCCGGAAATCCTCTCTGCCCGTCAACCCCTTCGGTCCTTTCCTCCGCACCTGGTCGTCATATCATCCTAGGAATTGCTACCGTTTGTGTCGTTGATTACCACCGAGTCGCCGTGTTAGTAGGATTCCGCACTCTAACACGTTGCCCCCGAGAATCGTTGGGAAACCGTCTCCCGATCGGTCCTAACAAAGTGGTATCAGAGCCTTTGGTTCTTGATTCTCGGTAGATTCGTGGTAAAAATCGCGTTTTTAGAGTCAAATTCGTTATTTTTACGTAAAATTTCCGGTAAAATCTTGGTTTTTGGTCTTGTGTTCATCGGTTTTGTGTCAAAAACAGTTAATATTGTCATATTTTGGTTTTTGATCAAAGGATTTCGTGTTAAAATTCGGGTTTTCGTCAAGAACGTTCTTCGCGTTCTTCGTGTTCTTCGAGTTTTTGGTTGTTTTGATCCGTTTTTGGGTTGGAATTAAGTTGTGTTTATGTTATAAGTTTAAAAATAGTCATAAAGTGGTCCTCGATCGTCAAGATTTCTTGTTTTTGTTTCAAAATCCGAATTTTCGTCAAAATCTTCTAATTTTGGAAAATCCAGATTTCCCGATCGAATCAGTCTATTTTTGGAACCCATTCGATCGAATAGCCCTCCTATTCGATCGAACAAGTTTAAACGTTGACCGAACCAGCTTTTCCCGCCTCAACATACGCTCCCTTCGTTCGATCGAATAAGTCCCAATCATTCGATCGAACCAGTACCCAACCGATCGACTTAGTCACCCATTTGATCAACCCATTCGATCAGTGTCAAATTCGATTGTCATAACCCATCCGATCGACTAAGTCAACATCAGAACCGAACCAAAACCCCATTCGATCGAACTAGTTCCCAATCGATCGAACAAGATACACAACCCGTTTCGTTCGAACCAGATACTTATCCGACCGAACCTAACACCCTATTCGATCGAAAAAGTTCCCATTCGATCGAATCAGCCTCATAACACCAGAACCTTAACCCAAACAGACATTCGATCGAGTCAGCTCACACCCGATCGAATAGACCACTCATCCGATCGAATACAACACATTCGATCAGCAGACTGTTTTTTCAACACTTAGCAAATTTTAAGTGTTTTTCAGTCTTCTCGGAGTTAAGCAAACATGTCTTCAAGTACAAGCACAACCAAGAGGATCCAGTCAATCCTCGAAAGTGACTCGGAATCGGGAAGCTATAACAAGCCTCCTAAGCTAATGGCGTTAAACGAGTTCAACACTTGGAAGACTAGATTCCAGATTCACATAACCGGTGTGAATCCTGGATTATGGGAAGCTGTTCAAACAGCTTGGGTTCATCCGACCAACGACGATGGTGAAGCTTTAAGCTATTTCAGGCTGTCTGATGAACAGAAGACAGCATTTGAAGCTGAAAAGAAGGCTTTCTCACTACTATCACAAGCCCTTTCCAGCGATTTGTTTCACCAGTTCAACCAATTCACTACAGCGTCAACACTATGGAACGCCTTGGTTGAAAGATGTGAAGGGTCGGATTCACTGAGAGATATTCACGCTAGGGAACTAAAGCGTGAATTCGATTTGTTTGGTCCGGAATCAGGAGAAGATATCGAGTCACTGCTGTCGAGATTTTATCATCTCATGTCTGAGCTCAAGGCCTACAACGTTAGAACTACTGGCACTGAGAAAGTGAGATGTCTAGCACAAGGTCTCCCACCCAGTTGGAGCACCTTTCTAACGGTGATGAGAAGAAGTCACCAACTCGAAACAATTCTTCTCTCTGATTTCATTAAAGAGATCAGACAAGAGGATGCTGAACTGAGAGCCTCCTCAAGAAAGCCAAGATCAACACCTGACAAATCGTTATACATGTCAAAATCTCCGTTGTCAGATGTAAATGATCATGCACCGATCAAGACTGCTTTCGTCTCCTCAGTGTCGAATTCAAAGGGGACTGAAACAAGATCGTCTGTTCCACCACCGTCAACTCCCGGTAATGCAAGTACAAACTCCGGAACCAAGCCCATGGAAAAAGCAACGTTAAATACAGAGGGCTTGGGAGCTGTAACTGTTGAGGTTGCCAAAGAACACATGGCAACTCTGGGTACGATTATAGAGTCATACAGTTTGATGGTAGCTGGAAAGTTGGGAAATAGTCATCTGGACAGCGATGACTACGAACAATTGGATGAAGACGACATGGAACGCATAGATATTATGTGGGCACTTGGCAGTGCGTTCCGAAGGGCCAAGAAATGGACAAAGAAAACCGGTCAGGCCCTCACTATCAACAACAAATCCAAGTTCGGCTTTGACAAAAACAAAGTCAAATGTTACAACTGTGGTGAACTTGGTCACTTCGCCAAGGAGTGTTCGAAGCCCAGACGGGAAGGTCATCAATACCCTTTCCGAACCACTTCTTCAACATCCACTCCTACTGCTGCTGCTGCAAATGTCAATCTTGAGAGACAACTGGTCCCTCAAAACCCAACAGCAACAAACAACATCAACAATGAAACTGCTCTTGCAGTTCAAGGAGATGAGGGTGAAACTTGGAACTTCAACATAAATATGGCTGATCTAGATGGAGACTCAGATTCTGGGTCTGTGGTTTCCTCGAAAAACGAAGCATATATAGTCGAGGAACCAGCTACTGAAGTTCAAGTAGTAGATGCAGAGGCTGAAGTGGTAGTTACGGAGATGAAAGAGGATCATGAGAACGAGTCAAACACTCCTCAAACATCTCAAAGTTCAACAATTCACAAGGAGACTGCTAAGGATGAAGAAGTCAAAGAAGCAGAAATTAAAGTAACTTCTCCATCGTTTTTGGGTAGAGCGGGGAAACTATGCTCCGCGTTCATGGCAGACACTTCATCAAATGCCAAGGTAAGTTCTAACCCATCAACTCCCAAACCAGAAAATGTTAAATGTTTAAAATGTGAATTGTATGAACAAGAAATTCAATCTCTAAAAGAGAGAATTGAAGATCTCGAGGCTTACAAACAAGCAGCCTCAAGATCTTTAATGGAACTGACTGACGCGCTTGCACAGAATAAGGCTTGGAAGCAGAAAGAGTCTGCTTTTAAAGAAAAGATTGATGGCCTTAAGCGTCAGAACAAGGAACTTGAAATATGTGTTCTTAATCAACAAGATTCTATCAATTTTCACATAAATAAGAATAATGTTTTGAAAAAAGAATTGGAAAACTTGAAAGCTGATTTTGAATCATTAAATTTCAAATTAAAAAGTTATTCAAATTCATCTTATTTATTAGAACACATTATTCCCGAGTTCCGAGGCAAAAAGGAAAAAGGAGTGGGATACAACATTGTCCCACCCCCGATCCTGAATCAATTTGCAAGCACACCAGGAGCTGTGCCGGATGATGAATCAAATGATTACATACCCAAGGACACAAACCAAACTTCTGTGTCTAAGGGTAAAGAAGTCATTGACCCGGCTCCTGTGTCCAAACAAAATGCTGTTGCCACAGACTTAGGTTCCACAACTAAGTCGGGCCCACCACCATCTAAGTCAAAGGCAACAACAACAAGAAATTCTCAGAAGAAAAAGTTTAATCCTAAATCTGAGAAAGTCTATGTGGAACATAGTACCCAGTTTGTAAAGGAGGGTAACGTTAATGAAAAACATATTTTCCCAAAACACCCTCCTAGACAAACTTCACCCCAAAATGTCAAATCCAGGGGGTACTATGATAACAGACAAAACCAGAGTTATTTCTCTCCACCAAGTCAAAGGGGGAGAAATTACTGTTTTTCATGTGGAGAGGTAGGGCATATAGCAAGATTTTGCTATAAGTACACGGATCCTAAGCAGTACATATCGACTCCGGATCCGAGGTATGTCAAGTCACCCTTTAGGAGGCGACCGACTATTGACATTCAAGGTCAAGAACGGTTTTACACACCACAGTCGGTTTCTCCTAGAAAACCTCAGCCAATCTCACCACACCAATCCTCAAACCCATCAGTTTCAAAGGTTTCCACTTCGACAAGTGAAACCCAGTCTTCAACCAGCTATCTCAAACATGTTGAGAAGAAGACTGACTTTTGGAAACCAAAGAAAACTAACACTGTTGATAACAACGTCAAATCTGAAAACAGTGTTAATGAGGGTAAATGGATTGAATTGTTCATTCGTGATGAAGATGGAAAACCCAAGACCTTAAGGGCTTGGGTTTCCAATGATATTTAAACCTTTTGTCTTTGTGTGCAGGTTGCTCTATATGATCCAAGATTCAACATGTGGATCATAGACTCAGGAGCTTCCAGGCACATGACTGGAAACATGAATCTTCTTTCAAATGTCAGACAAATAAAAGGAGGTGCAGTTTCCTTTGCAGGAAATCAAGGAGGTTTTATCACGGCCCAAGGAATTGTGTCTAATGGGCGAGTTTCGTTTGAGAAAGTTAATTTCATCAAAGAGTTGGAGAACAACCTGTTGTCCATAAGTCAAATCTGCGACAAAGGTTTCAAAGTAATGTTTGATGAACGAGACTGCCACATCTTGTCTAAGGACGTCAACTTTCCTGAAGACAAAGTTCTAATGTCAGCCGCACGCCAGAGTGATCTCTACATTCTGGATATGGCTAAGGCAGGGTCATCATCTCCAACTGCAACATGTTTTGTGTCCAAGGCATCCGAACGTGATACTGTCATTTGGCATAAACGGATGGGACACATAAACGTCAGGAACATGAACAAGCTGGTGCACAATAGAATGGTTGAGGGAGTCAATCTAAGAAGTTTTCATCTCCCTGATTCATGCGTTCAGTGTAAAGCCGGAAAACAACGAAAAAGGTCCCACAAGTCTAAGAGTTTCCACTCCATTGATATGCCGTTGGAACTTCTACATATGGATCTTTTTGGCCCAATCAGCGTCAAAAGTATTGCTGGGCACTCATACTGTCTAGTGGTCACTGATGAATATTCAAGATTCTCATGGGTGTTTTTCCTAAAAGCGAAGTCTGAAACTTTTGGGTGTATTAGTCTGCTAGTCACGACTCTTGAGTCGCAATACAAGCTGAAGGTTCGAAGAATTCGGTCAGATAACGGTACAGAGTTTAAGAACGCAAACGTTGATACTTACTGCAAAGAAAAAGGCATCGTTCAAGAATTCAGTGCTCCGTATGTTCCACAAATGAACGGGGTTGCTGAAAGGAAAAACCGTACGTTAATCGAGACAGCAAGAACCATGTTAGCTGACTCAGTGTTGCCAGTCACGTTTTGGAATGAGGCAATTGCCAACGCCTGTTTCACACTGAATCGGGTTGGCATTGTCAAGCGCCACGGCAAGACTAGTTTCGAGCTTCTTCAACGTCGAAGGCCTAACTTAGAGCACCTGGAACCATTTGGGGCTCTCTGCACGTTACTCAAAAGGCAAGTTGATAACAAGTTCGAGGAGAAGATTATTAAGGGTTACTTTCTGGGTTATAGCGTTCCTCTCAAAAGGGTCTACAACCGATCAACAAAATTGGTTGAAGAATGGTACCACGTCGATGTTCAACGCTACACAGAACCAGCCAAAGGGACAGGTGAAGACTGGTTGTTTGACTTTGACAAATGGGTCAAGTCATTCAATCTGAATGATGTTGCTATTCAAATGATGTATGAGGCGCAAAATGCACCTCCTGATGAATCACAGCAACGCTCATCTCATCCTGGTCCGTCAACGTCTTCTTCCACAGAGTCAACAGAACAAGTTCTTGAGTCATCTGATTCCGAATCTGAAGATGAAACACCAACAGACTTTGTACGACCGGCACCGACACATGTTATTTCACAACCGTCCTCGTCAAATCAAGATGTGTCTATCACAGATCCGCCTCTAACGTCTACTTCAGAGGCAGCACCACAATTCGCTCCAGTTCCTGAGCTGAACACAAACAACATGGAACAAACCGCTCCAGTTCCTGAGCCGAACTTAACAAACTTGGAACAAAATGTTGTCGTTCCTGACAATCCGGTTGTTAGGACTGAACGTGATCATCCACAAGACAACATTATAGGGGACATTCAACAGGGTGTCAAAACTCGTCGACAGCTGAATTTTGGTCTCTACACAGAAATGATGGAGTCAGGATTAGTTGCTCTTAATGCCCATGAATGCTTCTTAGCACAAGAAGAACCACACAGCACCACCGATGCGCTGAAAGATCCCAACTGGGTCACAGCCATGCAAGAGGAATTATTGCAGTTTAAAAGACTTGGTGTGTGGAAGCTGGTGGATCTCCCCAAAGGTCAGAAGAAAATTGGCACTAAGTGGGTACTAAAATGTAAACGTGACGATCGTGGAGTGATTGTTCGCAACAAAGCCCGGCTGGTGGTCCAAGGGTTTAGGCAAATCGAAGGCCTAGACTACAATGAGGTATATGCTCCGGTTGCTCGTTTGGAGGCAATCCGGATGTTCTTGGCGTATGCATCTTTCAAGAAATTCAAAGTATATCAGATGGACGTCAAGAGTGCCTTTTTGTACGGTCACATCGAAGAGACCGTATATGTGGCACAACCTCCAGGTTTTGAAGACCCATATCACAAGGACAAAGCCTATCTGCTCAACAAGGCTTTGTACGGTCTTCACCAAGCCCCGAGTGCTTGGTATAAAGAACTATCCAAACACCTTCTGAACAACGGGTTTAGAAGGGGAACCATTGACTGCACGCTATTCACAAAAGAAAAAGAAGGAGATCTAATTATGGTACAAGTGTACGTGGACGACATCATCTTCGGGTCCACGAATAAAACACTTTGTAAGGAGTTCGAACAAGTGATGAAAGAAAAATTTGAAATGAGCTCCATGGGTGAGATGAAGTTCTTCTTAGGACTTCAAGTTGATCAAAAAGATTCCGGTATCTTCATTCACCAGACAAAATACGTCAATGACATCTTGAAACGGTTTGAGATGTTGAGTTCTTCTTCACAGGGAACTCCTTTAGAGGTTAATCACGGGATTAATCCTGACGAGAAGGGTGAATTGATCAATCCAACTCACTATAGAGGGATCATCGGATCTCTAATGTACCTGACTGCTTCTCGGCCAGACATAATGTTTGCTACGTGTCTCTGTGCACGTTACCAGTCAAAGCCGAAGGTCTCCCATCTGATTGCAGTCAAAAGAATTTTGCGTTATCTGAAGGGTACTCCAGATTGGGGTCTTTGGTATCCTTATGATGACAACTTCGATCTTCATGCGTATAGTGATTCGGATTATGGTGGTTGTAAACTCGATTACAAATCAACAACAGCAGGATGTCAGTTCTTTGGAAGTCGTTTAGTAACGTGGCAATGCAAAAAGCAGACGTCAGTCTCCACTTCAACAGCTGAGGCGGAATATATTGCGGCTGCCAGTTGCTGTTCTCAAGTTATTTGGATTCAGCAACAAATGCGTGACTACGGTATTGAATGTTCTACTACTCCCATATATATTGATAATTCTGCTGCAATTTCAATTACCAAAAATCCGGTCCATTTTAGCAAAACGAAGCACATCGAAATTCGATATCACTTCCTTCGTGATTGCTACGAAAAGAAGTTAATCGATGTGATAAAAATCCCCACTCAGGAACAACGCGCTGATCTCTTCACTAAAGCATTTGATAAACCACGGTTTTTATATTTACTAGAGATCAACGGCGTTAAACGTATATCAGATGATGTTCCTGAAGATATCATTTAAATTGTTTTCATTTTTTCTTTTCTTAAAAATTTGAAAAAGTCCAAAAAGATTTTGTTTTTTATAAATTCTAGGGGGAGAAAGGTTTCAAGAAAAACCAAAAACAATATAAAATACAAAAACCCAAAAACATTAAAAAAATTTCAAAATTTTGAGAAGTTGATCTTGTTTCAAGAAAGGTGATAGTACACAGACGCTATCATACTGAGACATCAAAAAGATTTGTTATGTCTGTACAGCTTATTTTCATTTTTCAAATATTAAATTTTTATACATCACTATCGCTTAAAATTATGTCGGTTACCTCAGTTTGATGGACACATTTTCGGATGTGTGTTGGTCCTTACTTCTACTAGTAGATTATGAGGATAGCCATTAACCAGATGACTGAAAGTGATCGGGGCGGGTTTTGATGGGTCTTTATTCTTTCGCTGAAAAATAGTCGGTTATACTTAGTTAGAAGGACACATACTCGTATGTGGTCGGTCCAGTTGATCCATTGGATCTTCAGGATAGCCGTTTACCTGAAGACTTTGACTTGATTGGGGCGAAATAATTTAAACGGTTTTTTAAAAGACATTCATTTATATTCAGAAAATGAGAAATTGATCCAACCTTGGAAAATGATAGATATACTGATTCTGTGTGCTTAACTAGTGAAGTTATTAGGCTTAAAAGGCTTTAGAACAGTCATTGTGTGTCATGGTAGCTTTTTATGGTGCGTAAAAGTAGATGTGATACAAACTAAATCTACTCGATTTTACGTGGAAACTCCTTAAGAGTTTTGTTTGTCTTCATATATATCTTTCCGAATGATAGGCAGAAAAGCGATTACCCAGTCATACACGAGCCCATAAGTGTTCTGATTCCCGTAAAGATAGTGCATGAAGAAACTGCAGTGATCCAGATTCGGGACTTGCAATTGTTTTACTACTCTGAAGTCTATGTAACATTCACAAAAAAAAAAAAAAAAAAAAAAAAAAAAAAAAAAAAAAAAAAAAAAATTATTCTTTATGAGTTATTGAAACATTCTAGAGTTAACAATGTCAAGACTTCTCAATCATGGAGTAAGAAAGAAAACGGGAAGCAGATGAAGACACTTACAACCTTAATCAGACACTATGGGTCAAAGTCAATTCGGGGTGACTTGGGGAAAGCCAAATACGCTTTGAGAATAGATAGGAGGCATCATAATCTCTGAGTTGTTATTCACTTAAATTTTGAGACATAATTGAACCTAACTCGTATCACAGAAACGATGAAAACCATTTTAAGTTATTTTCATGCTCATAACCTGTTTCTTTATGTCATAATACAGCTCAACACGGATCTATGTGACAGTCACTTAATTAGTATGATTCCTGTTCGGATCTTTCTCACAAAAAGAATATTCATTATGTCTTGTTCAACTTCGTATATTAAAAAAAAAAAAAAAAAAAAAAAAAAAAAAAAAAAAATCTCAAAAAGTCTCAGTAGATAGTCATATACGTCTGTATGATTTCTTATTATAGATCCTTCTCAACCAAAAATAATGTGTTTTAAATTCTTTTTTGTACAGATGTTTATTTCAGTTTGAATATTATAAAAAGAAACAAGACAAAAATTCAAAAACATTTTTATTCTGAATTAATTTTTCTTTAATTTTATTCTGCTTTAATGTCGATGAGAAATCATTGTGACAGGTAGTCTGATCCCTGTCCCTCCCTGTAAATAAATAATTAAGATTTTATTTTTGGTTATTTTATTTTATTCTTAATGTTTGAAAGTCGATGAGAAATCATTGTGACAGGTAGTCTGATCCCTGTCTGTTCCTACTAAATGTTTATTCAGTGTGTAGGAATGAAAGAAAAACTCATGCAGGTTGCTAAACGTTTATCTGCGCAACCAAGTGTGTAATGAGAGAAGGAAGAAGTTGCAATAAAACCGAAGTTGGTTGGACCTGATATTTTCTGTGTGTTTACTAACGTTTTATGATCTTTATGTTCTACAGGAACTGAGCTCACAAAATCGGAAAATTTCTATGCTAACTAACCAAATGTCAAAAGTTTAAGTTTTCTTGCAGGTTCAAAAGCACCGTGATCGATGACGGGGAATAAGAAGTTTAAAAGTCAAATTTTTCTAAAACTTTTCCTCATTCGATCGAACATGTAGCCATTCGATCGAGTCAGTCAATCGAATGTGCCAAATCGATCGGATAAGTTATTGTGAAAAATCAGTTTGAGGGAAGAAATCCATCCGATCGAATTGTGTGTCTCATTCGATCGGATGAGTCAAGCGAACAAGTTTATTCGATCGGATGAGTCAAAAATCTGTATAAATAGCAGAAGTCATTCGATCGGACATTTTCATCCGAAAAGAATTTGAAATTTCCCTCTCAAAATCGATCGTGCTAAAACCTCTTTTTGATCCGACCAGTTTATTCAATTTTTCGCGTAGATTTCAAAAATGTAAGTTTTATTGATTTTCGTCCGCGTTTCGATAGGTTTTCGGGCCGTTTTTGGTGTCGGAAACGGTCCCGACAATAAAACTGAGTTTTTTTTAGTTTTCGGGTCATGAGGGTCATTGGAAAACATGTAAACAACATCTTTCAATGTTTCGCACATGTTGATTGTGGTTAATCGGTCGAAAAACCGATTCGGGTCTCGTTGAAATCTGGGTTCTGGTTGAAGGAATCGAATGAGTCCATTCGATCGAACCAGTCTAAATCGATCGAATATATGTCTCACTCGATCGGATGATTAGTTCATTCGATCGAATCCTTTATAATTCGATCGAACCAGTCCAGAAGTTTAAAAAAAAAAAAAAAAAAAAAAAAAAAAAAAAAAAAAAAAAAAAAAAAAAAAATTTTAACAAATTCAGTCTTTTAGATATCTGTCTGTTTTAACATGTCTATGTATACAGATTCAATGGCTGAAGCTGCACAGGTTATTGCTCCGTACAAAACGTCGATCAAACACAACATTGTGGCATTTTTAGATGAAAAATCAAGTCACGGCAAGGACTTTGCGCAGATGATTAAGTTTTTAAAGAGGTCAAGGATCTTCATTCCTATCTCAAGGATCGTTGAGCCGATAATGTCGGTTCAACAGGAGTTTTGGAGAAACGCCACGCACGACAAGTCCGTCGAGCCGTCGGTGATACGCTCCACAGTCCGAGGGCATCAAATTGTTGTTTCTGCCCAGATTCTTAGAGATGTCTGCGGGTTTGCAGATACAGACTCTGACCCGACCACATTACATCCTGCAGCAACGAGAGGATGTTTCGCACGCATGAAGTATGACGGCGATCTCAATGCCGGTCTGCTTCTCAAAGCAAATTTGTGCCCAGAATTCAAATATCTGGCGCACGTGGTGATGCACTGTCTGGGTCCTCAACGTACAAGTTTTGATAAGATAAGGGAGAGCATGCAATTCACCGTGGCAGCACTCGTGATGAACCGCCCCTTCAATTTCTCTCAAATGACATTCAGTCACATGGTGGAAAACATCACCATAAAACAAGGGGCGGGTGAGAAGTTTCTACGGTACCCGAGGTTTGTGCAGATGATAGTTGATGACCAGGCACCGGGGCTGTTGAAAGAGAATGACGGAGATGTGGTAAAGCTAGACCACATGAAGAATGAGACTTTGAACCGTCTCAAGTCGTACAAGGATCGTCCAACAAGGCCCCCACACAAACGTTGTTTTGGGCATGTGGCGAATCCGTTTTATCAGGCTCCACCAAAGAGGAAGTGGAGGAACACCTCAAGTGACTCAGATGTCGAGGACCTTCCGTATCAGAAAACCAGTGATGAATCAGACACTGAAGAGGAAGTAGTCCCTGAGGACACCAGGACTGATGCAGAGAAGGAAGCTGATACCTACTTAAATGTTGAAGATTTGGAAACCGGTGAAGAAGTAGTGTTTGAGGAGCAGCCTGCTGATCAACCGACAGGTGAAGAAAGGCCGGCGAAGAGACAAAAGAGGAAGGTTACTCGAAAGTACAGGAATTTATTTCCCAGCCAACCTCGTCCCGCAATGTTACCATCAGTTGGGACCTCTTCTACTGCTCCTCCAGCACAACAAGCTCCTCCTCCAACACCTCAGTCCGCACCGCCACCTCCTCCTCAACCTCAACAGGAGATCTCCCTCCCTCCCAAGGTCGCTTCTGAAATTGCCGACCTGCACAAGGCGATGATGCAGATGTTCATGTTCAGGACACAGCAGGAAGAGCATAACAGAATCAGAGATGAACAAATGGCTCAACTTCAAGCTGACAACGACAGGTTGAAGATTGAGAACACTCAGCTCACTGCTACTGTTGCTGAACAGGGATCTGCTATCACAGAGCTCAAAGAGTCAAATCAAAGCCTGGTAGAGTCCAATAAAAGCCTTGTGGAGTCAAACAGAAACCTTGAAGCTAAGGTGACTGAGCTTAAAGGAGACGTTCTTCGTCTGGAAGGTCCAGCTAATGTTGATGTGGACACCGACGAGCTGAACTCAGATGATGATGAAGGTGAAGGTAACTGAGTGATTTTTGAGTGAATGTAGTGAGGATTTTAATGTTTAAATCTTGTAATCCTTATTTATATTCCATTTTCATATGTAATTGTTTTGTACTTAACGTTTATGATATTACATATGTTTATTTAAAAAAAATTTTTTTTTTTTTTTTGTTACTGTGTTGTGATTATTAATCAAGCAGGTGATGCTGATACATCAAATGTCCAACCGCTGCAGTCAAAAACAGCAGCGGAGTTTTTCACGTATCTCTTGGACAACCCAGATGAACAGCAAATCTTCTCAAGTGGAGACTTGGAAGAAGGTGAGATTTCGCACAACTTCACGGAAGAAGAGCTAGAGCAAATGTTCGAGTTTTCAAACGAAGAAACAGGCAAAGTTCTGGCCTTGCCTTCAACAGAATCCACATCTGCTGCAGCTGCTTCAACCGACTCACCATCACCGACGGCCGCTGATCCGACACAAGTCGATCCTCCTCACTTCGAAGATGTCGAAATAGAAGACTTGACAAGGGAAGAATATCCTGAGTACTACACGTCGCAAACTGACGATATTCCCAACTCATCAAGCTTCTTTCAAAACGTAAACGAGGAGGAAGTGCAGAAGAAGGCTGACGAAAGGTCAAATGCTATGAAACAGCCGTCTGAAGCCGATCAAGCCGAATTTAAAGACAAAACAGAAGAATGCAAGAAAGCGTTCAATGCTATTCTTGAAAAGATCAGGTCTAAACGCCAAGCGAAACCGACCATTCCTCACACAAAGTCATATGATACTAAGGGTCGGAGAACCTCTGGAGAAATCCTAGCTTGGGCGTGTCTGAAAGACCTGAACTGCGTAGCTGTCAAAAGGGAAAAGGGGGTTGAGTACTATCAACGAATCACAGACTTGAAGACTCTTCCAACTTACGATCTTAATCGTCTTAATTACCTGGACATGCTATACGCAAGCTCATCTCCATTCGCATCGTACTATCAGAGTGTATTACGAAAGGAATACAACTCAAAATGGAGATTGATTACACCGCAAAGGCCAAAGCGTTATACAAGTAAAAAGGAGATCGATCCGATCACCAACAGGCCGAAAGTCATTTTGAAGTACATGCCACCACTTACAATGAAGAAGATTCCGCTACGAAAGATGAAGCAGGACTTCTACAAATCGTTCAGGCATTGGTACTACGACGGAAGACTACATGAAGCAGTTATAGTGCTCAACGACAATGGTAATTGGAGCACAATCCGCATTTTTGATCCTATGTGGCTCACCAACTTGTCAAGGGAGGATGTTTTTACTCTATACAAGACAGAAATTCTTTATGCCCCCGACGACATGGAGCAAGCGCTAAAGTACAGAAATGTCATTAGGATCTGTTTTGCCTATGACATACATGCAGGATCTAACTGGAAGGAACAACAGAAGAAATATACACAGGGAACCAGTGATTAATTGTTATATGTTTTGTTTATTTGGTTTCTTTGTAATTCAAAGTTTTATCTTCTGGTTGTAATTGTTTTTGGAGTGATTTTAATATACTTTGGAATATTGTGCTAGATTATGCTTTACTTTCATGTTTGATAATCTACTACAACTGTGCTTAAATGTTAATCTTATATTCCATTTGACAGCATCTCATGATATGTGGAACCTATGGTAAGTCTGACGGACTGCACCATTGGATCGTGAGATAACTCCATGAAGACAGGAGTTTGGTGGATGCAATGAGGGCACCACTAGCTTTGAGAACAGAGAGGGAGAGATAACTCCAAGGGGGAGTTGCAGTCGAGCAAGAAATCTCGATTGGTTAAAACATAAATAGAACTGGCTCCAAGGGGGAGTTTGTTAGGACATGAAATGTCATATATATGTCCCCAGTTCTATCAGGGTAGGTCGGCGTGAGACTAAAGATAGTGAAACCTAGTTAACGTATTGTAAATGTCAAACGAAAACTGGTTCGATCGAACAAAAGGTTGATTCGATCGAACCAGGCTCATTCGATCGAACAAAGCTTCACTCGATCGAATGAGAGACTCATCCGATCGAATGAGTCTTCGATATATAAACGTTACTTAGGGATTTTCAGAAAAAAGAGCACACATAACACACATACACAGCCGACCTGTTCCCCGGAAATCCTCTCTGCCCGTCAACCCCTTCGGTCCTTTCCTCCGCACCTGGTCGTCATATCATCCTAGGAATTGCTACCGTTTGTGTCGTTGATTACCACCGAGTCGCCGTGTTAGTAGGATTCCGCACTCTAACACGTTGCCCCCGAGAATCGTTGGGAAACCGTCTCCCGATCGGTCCTAACAAATACTATCTTGGTAAGTCTAATGTGGTTTCCGACACTCTAAGCCGTAAGAATGAGGAAGTAATTGCAACAGTGAAGTCTTATAAGTTGATCATTAACTCAGATCTCTTCGAAGAAATCATCAAGGTGTAGTTTGAGGTGATTGCAAATGAAGGGTTAATGAAAAAGGAAAGGATTTTCAAATAGAAAGACGAGCTGATGGATAACACTCATGGTGTGAAGAATAGGTTTGACCGTGTGTGGATTCCACGCCATGAAAATCTAGAGGTCAACTCTTAGATGAAGCTCACAAGTCGAGATACTCGATTCATCCAGGATCCACCAAGATGTATCAGGATCTGAAGAGAGACTACTGGTGGCCGGGTATGAAGAAAGATGTGGTAGACTATGCCAGTAAATGCTTAACTTGCTTGCAAGTTAAAGCAGGACATTAGAAACCTTATGGGAAGATGCAGCCATTAGAGATACCGGAATGGAAATGGGAACACATCACCATGGATTTCATAATTAAGCTTCCCCGTACAGATAAACATTATCATACCATTTGGGTGATAGTGGACCGTCTAATGAAAAATGCTCACTTTCTGCCTATATGAGAGGCCATCTCACCAGAAACGTCAGCAAATGTGTTCATAAAAGAGGTTGTAGATAAGCATGGAGTACCGTCATCAACCGTGTCTAATAGAGATACACGCTTTACTTCGATGTTCTGGAAGAAGTTCCATGAAGCTTTGGGAACAAGACTGAACATTAGTACGGCGTATCATCCTCAAACAGATGGGCAGTCAGAAAGGACTGTCCAAACCCTTAAGGATATGTTATGTGCCCATGTTTTAGATTTTTGAGGAAGTTGGGATGATCATCTGCATCTGGCAAAGTTCTCATATAACAACAGCTACCATTCGAGTATTGGTATGCCACCCTTGGAGATGTTGTATGGTAGACGTTGTAGATGGAGATTGGAAGTCTAGAAGTTGTGCAAGAAACCTCTTCAAGGTTTTATCAGATCAAGGCAAGAATGTAAGCTACTCGGGATCGCTAGAAATCCTATGCTGATAAGCGGCGACGACCGATTGAGTTTAGCGCTGGTGACAATGTGATGCTCAAGGTCTCGCCCTAAAAGGGGATTATTCGTTTCAGGAAGAGAGGAAAGTTCGTTGATTGTGTGGGCTAAGTGGTTTACAAGCTGGATTTGCCTGAAGAGTTAGAAGGAATTCACTCTACCTTTCATGTTTCTCACTTGAGAAAATGCTTAATTGAAGACACTTCTCACGTGCCATTTGTAGACATCAAGGTTGATGAACAGTTGAACTACATCGAGCAGCCTATAGGGATAGTTGTCCGTAAGGAAAAGCAGCTTTGTCATAAGGTTATTCATTTAGTGAAAGTGATATGGAAGCATCGTAGAGGATCATATGCTACTTGGAAAGTTGAAGATGAAATGCGCAAGTTTTACCCAGACTTGTTTAAGTAAGAGTTAGGTTTCGGGGACTAAACCTCTTTTAATGAGGGAAGACTTGTAACATCCCGAAATTTCTATGAATAATATTAAAATATTATTTTCGTCAGAAGAATTAATTTCAGTTAGTAGAATAATAATAATAAAAAGATAAAAGGATGGTGGGTTATAATAAATAGAATTAAATATGAACTTAAGATGAAGATGGGCCTAAGGACCATGGGCTTAAGGAGTATAAATACCCCTTAAACCATAAATCCTTTCCATCTCCATCATTCTACACCTTAGCCTACACCATCAAAAACATATACTTAAGCCAAACACTCTCTACTCTATTCTATTCAATGATCCAAGACCACCCGAAGGTAATAAATCATTTATCTAAGCTGAACCAACATATTAGAACCCGACACTAAAGCCCCGGGATGCCGAATGATCCGTTTGAATTTAGATCTAGCTTTATATGGGTGTTTAATCAACCAAAAACGAGCTTAAGGGCCACTCTAGCTCAGATCTGGACACCTTGAAGCTGCCTATGTCATAAACGATCAAACTCTGGGCAACCATGGTGGTTAACGGTGGCTGACGGCGCCGGAATCGAAGAAGAACCCAAAAAACGCGAAATAAGATAGCTGAACTGAACATAGGCCGTATAAGTCTATGTGTCGTATAATTATAGACCGTATAAGTAGGAATAGGACGTGCAAGTATGTGCAGCGTATATGTACATGTAACATGTAAGTATGTGCAGCGCATATGTACATCTAGCGTGTAAGTATGTGTAGCGCATATGTACCTCTAGCGTGTAAATATGTGCAGCGCATATGTATATGCAACGGGTAAGTATATAATGTATATGAATGTATGTGGCGTGTATGTATGCACCGTATATGTACATGTAATGTATATGTATACGTATACGCCGTGTAAGTGTACACCGTATATCTATGTATATAACGTGTATGTATGTAGAATGTATATGTATGCCGTATATGTATAATTAATACACTGGGACAACTTATACGTTGGATTTAACTTACACGCCCTAAAACTTATACGAGCTTGAATGATTTTCCAAATAAACGAAAGATAAACAACGTATACGTACGTAAACGATAGATATGGACTTATATGATACATGAGCTAAAGATAAGTAATTAATTAATAAGGAATGGTAATGTTTAAAACGGGAAATGACATAGAAATATAATATAATTAGGAGTAGTTAAGTGATGCTTGTTAATTGATACACTGTTAGCCGTGCACAGCTCAAGAAGGGCATTATCGTAAACTCAGAAAGGAATCGCTTACAGGTGAGTTTCTAGCCCTATTTATTTGTTATGTTTTTGGGGCTGTGTGCATACTCGATGTGATTAGTTAATACACTTAAGGGCAAGTGTATGCCATATATGATTTATGTGATAGTTATTGAAGTTATGAATGAATGCTTGACGGTACGTGAATGATCTTCGGATATTTCACGTATCGCCAGGGAAGATGATCGTTAGAAGATGTGATTGTTCTATATATGATGTATGAATGATATACGTATGTCATATGAAAGATTGGAAGTATGTATGAAAGTTTATAAATATAAATATTAGAGATGTTTGTATGGGAAGAAGGGAACCGGGCCCTAATGATACTCGAGGAAGAAAGGAACCGGACCTTTATAATATTCGAGAAAGAAGGGAACGGGGCCCTAATAATACTCTAGGAAGAAGGGAACCGGACCCTAATAATATCCGAGGAAGAAAGGGAATCGGGCCCTAATTGTAACAACTCGGACTTTTCAAAATCTATTTTTATTAAAACCGACCCATTTCGATGTTCGGGAAATTTTACCGCATTTATCCAGTAAGTTAAATATTATTATATTATTATTTAATTACTTATATTATATATTATTATAAATTTGTTACTTTGGCAAAAATTACCCAAAACATAAACTTTTATCCCTTTTGCTTCCATCTTCATACCCAAGTCTAAAAAGTAAATTGTATATATTATTATTATTATATTTTCGCAAACCCGGTTTACCCAATATCCAACCCAAACCCGATTATCCTATTTGCGAACCCAATTAACCATTGGAATGTCTTGGACCTTAATTATCGCATCTATTACGACAATTGAATCAACGAACGTATTAAACATGCTAATTACGGCTGAACCGGCACTGCTATTATGTTAATTGAATCAAACGAATCTGCAATTTATATTATAATGAGCCGGTACTTAACCTAAATCGATATACATATAAACGTTTATATAAATTCAATTGATCTTGCAGCCATCATCTCCTAAACCTAGCCGTCATTAACCCTCAAACCAATTTAATTTTCATCATTGTTTGGATGCCTGTTCATTAGCTCGTTAGGCCGACCTTCAAGCTTAATTAACCATCATTACAACATCGTTGATGGTAATATTTATATACATTGAACTCGTCTTTCCATCCAACTCAAAAGCCCTAACGTTAATTGAATCAACAGTTATCGGATTAATCGATTGAATTGCTTGGGTTCATATCTATTATTGGGTTTTGGATGTGCATTATTTAAACATTCTGTTTCAGTTTCTTATCAGTTGAGCTTGTAGTGCAGTTGGTTGTGTTGTTGCGTTAAAGACTTGTGGGCGTTGGGGACCCGAGTTCGAACCCCCAACCCCCGTTTGTTTTGTTTTGTTTTGTTTTTTTAATTTCTTAACAAATATATAATAATATGTTAAGCATTTGAATCTTATTATAAATATCATATATATATATATATATATATATATATATATATTAACTAATCACTATTTTTACAAAATCGACACATGTACTAGTTGTTTTTCGAATCTTGGTTAAAAACATGTATACGTATATATTTATATAACTATATGTGTACATATATATACATATATATATATATATATATATATATATATATATATATATATATATATGTTCGTTATTTAAATTTAATAAAGGTTTTTATAATAAAGAGTTAAAAAGGTTTTCTTTATTTAAAATACATAATCAAAATATATAATATATCATATTATTTTATATAATTATTTGGCCATGTATTTTATAAACCAAATTTATTATTTTTAAATAAAAAGATAAAATTTATAAATAAAAGTCTTTTATAAACGATTCTATCTTATATGAATTATTATTTACAATGTAAATAATCATTATTTATAAACTTAAAATAAATTATTATCTCAAACATCCGTTAAATCTCATATCTCTTTATATAACCATCCAAAATTTTATAAAATTTATTTGAGTATTTTAGTTATTATTATAATTTTTCATAGCTAAAATATATTCATTAATAAAGTAATAATAAATATTTGTGATATTAAACTTTCGCAAGAAAACATCATCAAATCCCGAACCTCTATCTAGTTTTAGCTTCGTTATTTCATCCATATTTATTTCCTCAATTATTGTAATTAGGATTCTCATCGGTAAATCCTGAAGAGCTTGACTTAACGCTTTCTTACCTATTCATTACCTCTTGCTTAATCACTCCCCTTTTTACTTATTTTTAACCGTTTTGGGGGGCATATGCGTACTTTTACTTATTATTTAATACTCAACTTACATCTGTTAGTCTTGTGTGTTTAACGATTTATACCTAACATTTTATATGCTTTGCTTGAATACATGTCGGAGAGGTCCAACATATTATCAGTCTGGTATGATCATACGTCCGTCGTGTTAGCCATTATTCAGTTCATCTGACATCGTGCTTACCGACATCATTATTTACTTGCTCATTGGTTAAGTTGCTTATCTCACTTGACACAACTTGCATTTTTCTTTATCATTTATATATTATATTATCTCTCACTTAACTGATGTTTTACTCTTTCAACATGTGTTGTTGACAAACCTTTCTATTTTATACGCATATGCAGGTTATCGTAGGAATTTAATGCAAGTTGGTGAAGAATTAAGTTATAAGAATATTTTAATCAAGATCATTATAAATATAAATTTGTATTGTTGTATCTATGGATTATATACTTGTTTGTATTTGAGTTATTTGAAAATTGAGTTTAATTAATAGATATTGTCATTTAAATATTGCATGATAGTAACTTGAGAGCTGTGAGCAATCAGGTCACTCCCCGGCATTTCCGCCGTAGGTTGGGGGTGTGACATTAATAATACTCGAGGAAGCATGGCGTAATGCTCTTTAAAACGTATAAGTATGTAAAGTAAGATTAAATATAAAAGTATGAAAGAAAGAAAGAAAGAAAGAAAGAAAGAAGGTATATACTAATGTATGTACGAAAGAAAGATAAACAAGTTAAGTAAATAATATGTATCTTTGGATACGAATGAGTAAGAATGTGGATGTATTGTATGTTACCTGATTAATTAAAACTCACTCATCGTAGTTGTCTTTTAGTATGCAACCAGGTTTTTAGGTTAAAAGAGCTAGCGTGAGGATGACACATGGCATGGATCGAATGGCTGGCATCTAAGGAGGGAAGACATGATGTATTATTTTTAAGTTTTATGTTGAGACAATTTGTAATGTTTTGAGACAAGTATTTAGTAGTTTGTAAGAAATGATTGAGTTAAATATTTCCGCAAAAAAGTTTTAATTAACTCTGATATTTAAAACTGTGTTTATGAGTAAATCCAACGTCCAAGTAGGGCACCGGGACCGGGGCCTTGCAAGTTAACACGACCGTGTTAAGCAAGACACGACCATGTTGAGTTCCACAACAGTCCAAATTTCACCAGTTTTGTCCATTTCTCTTGTACTGAAGACATGACCGTGTTTTGGGATGGCATGACCATGTTTTGATTAAGAATATTCTATTTTGTCTTTTCCTCTTGTTCTTGATAACATGGGGTGTGTCTTGGTTAACATGTGTAACATCCCGTTTTCCATTTTTGGTTAATAAAATGATATTTATTATTATGAGTTGGGCTTGTGTTGGGTTAAGTAATTAAATGAATAAGAAGGATGGGCTTGGATGAATAAGGAAGAAAGAAAGACTATGGGCTTAGACCCATGACCCATGATTTAATATATAAACCATAATTCCCCATTTATCTCATTCATTCACTCATTTTACACCACCTAGACACACACTTAATCTCTCACTCTCTTTCTCTAGCCGATCCCAAGAAGGAAACCGAGCATTGATCCAAGGTAATGATAGTATGATCTTATATGGATCCAAACCCACTAGTTCTAGTCGCGAAACGACTGACCGACACCTTCAACCATTAAAGTCACGAGATTCGGATGGAATCGAGTATAAGCCGATCGAATGACAAGCTTAGGGGTCACCCTAGCTCGGATCTGTAGGGGAATGTCAGGGAATGTTCTGACATTCTCTGCCCTAACAATAGGCGCGCGTAACGAATGAGCAATGCCTATTCGTTATGGAAAGAATAAAAAATAAGCGGCATTCATTAAGCCATTCGCTACGGAGGACCAACGAATGAAACCCCATTCGTTGGAAGGTCCATTCGTTAGTTAGATCAGGCGAATGAGCCCATTCGCTATAAATTCTCATTAGCTATGAAGGTCCATTCGTTATAGAACCCTCATTCGTTGGAGGTCATTCGTTAGACCAGACTAACGAATGAGCTCACATTCTTTAGATGTCCATCCGTTAGTCCAGTCAACGAATGAGACCCCATTCGTTAAGGGTCAAAGGACGAATTAGAGTTTGAACAAATGACAGAGAGATCCCTGGACTTAGAATAAAATGACTTAATTACATTGAAGCCCTTGCACTTTATTAATTAATGAAAAATACCTTAATGGGTCAATGAATAACGAATGAGTTAGTAACTAAAATATTATTAAAGAATCATAATGGAAATTTTGTTAACCTCAGCCAGGGGCTCTGCCCCTTGGACCCCGCTAGGGGCTGCCGCCCCTAGAACCCCGCTGCTAGGGGGCTGCCCCCGGACCCCCGTTCGTTGAGGGTTATAATAAACTAGAAATACGATATGGGTAGTGATAGTTAATTTATACGTGTAATTGTTATACAGTTAGCCGTTCCTAGTTAAAGAAAGGAGTTACCATTAACTTTGAGAGGAACCTACTTCAGGTGAGTTTCTAGCCCCACTTCCTTGTTATGTTTTCGGGGCTAGGTGCATACTCGATGTGATTAGTTAATACACTTACCCGAAGTGGTAAGTGTATTCCTTATATGATTTATGTGATAGAGATTGAGAATGTGAATGAATGCTTGTCTATACGTGAACGATCTTCAGATATTGCAAGTGTTGCCAAGAAAGGTGAGCTTTATATCTGATGCGTGAAATATTCAGAATGATTAAGAGTATGTATGAAAGTATATAATAAAATGTATGTGTAAGGAAGTGAATGTATGGTTGTACAGAAAGAAGGGACCAGACCCTACTAATATCTGAAATAGAAGGGACCAGACCCTAACAATATCTAAGACAGAAGGGACCAGACCCTACAAATTTCTGAGATACAAGGGAGAAGACCCTAATAATATCTGAGATGGTAAAGATAGTTTGCATGTAGTATGAAAGTATGAAAGAATTTACGTATGAATAAATGTATGTACAAAAGGAAGGTAAACAGGTAAAGTATATAATATGCATCTTCGGATGCGTATATGAAAGTAAGTGTATGTATTGGATGTTACCTGATTAACTAGAACTCACTCAGCGTAGCTGACTTTTAGTATGCATGCAGGTGAATTGACTGAGAGAGCTGGCTTGAGGGGGACACATGGAATGATCTGAAGAGGCCGGCATATGAAGATTTGCCATGATGATTTGATATTATATTTATGTTATGTTTTAAAGACAAGTGATGAATGTTTCTAACGAATTGTTGACCTATATTATTATTCCGCAAAAATTTTAATTAACTATGACATTTAGAACTGTGTTTATGAGTAAATCGAACGTCAATGTAGGGCACCGGGAACGGGGCTTTACAACATGGCCATGTCTTGATTTCCTGAATTTTGTCTTTACTTCGTATTCTCTAGGCATTGCCATGTCTTGATTCACCATGGGGTGTGTGTAAGGCCACGTTCCCGGTGCCCTACATTGGTGTTGGATTTACTCATAAACACGGTTCTAAATATCAGAGTGAATTAAAACTTTCGTGGAATAATAATAAAAGTCAACCATTCATTACAAACATCCATAACTTGTCCCTTTTTAAACATAGCATAAAATGTATTATCAAACATCATGACAAATATTCAGATGCCAACCTCATCAGATCCTACCATGTGTCCCCCTCAAGCCAGCTGTCTTAGTCTATTTACCTGCGTGCCTACTACAAGTCGGCTACACTGAGTGAGTTCTCGTTAATCAGGTAACATACAATACATATACATACTTTCATATACACATCCGAAGATGCATATTATATACTTTACTTGTTTACCTTCCTTTCGTACATACATTTATTCATACGTACCTTCTTTCATACTTTCATACTACATACATAACTATCTTTACCATCTCAGATATTATGAGGGTCTGGTCCCTTCTATCTCAGATATTTTTAAGGTCTGGTGCCTTCTGTCTCAGATATTATTATGGTCTGGTCCCTTCTATCTCAGACATTGGTAGGGTCTGGTCCCTTCTTTCCATGCAACCATACCTTCACTTCTTTACGCATAAATTTTATTATATACTTTCATGCACACTCTTAATCACTCTTGTATCTTTCATACATCTTATATAAAACTCACCTTTCCTGGCGATACGCGCAATATCCGAAGATCGTTCACGTACCGACAAGCATCATTCACATTCTCAATAACTATCACATAATTCATATAAGGCACACACTTACCACTTAGGGTAAGTGTATTAACTAATCATATCGAGTACACGCACAATCCCGAAAATATAACAAGGAATTGGGGCTAGAAACTCACATGAACTTGGTTCTCTCAGAGTTAATGGTAACTCCTTTATTTAACTGGGCACGGCTAATTTTAAACAATTCCACGTATCAATTAACTATCACTATCCATAATGTATTTATAGTTTATTATAACCCCCAACGAATGGTGGTCCGGGGGCAGCGCCCATGGTAGCGGGGTTCTAGAGACGGCAGCCCCTAGCAGGGTTCAAGGGGTAGAGCCCCTGGCTGGGGTTAAGCTGCCAGGTCAGCTTGGAAAAATTTTATTATCATTAACAATCCTTAACATAATTTCCATTAAAATTATTTAATAATATTTTATTTGCTATCCCATTCGTTATAACGAATGGTTTCTTGTTAAGCCTTATTCGTTATCCCATTCGTTATGATGAATGGTTCCTTTCATTATAACGAATGGCTTGATCTGAGACGAATGAGTGCGTAATGAATGACTAAAGACATTCGTGCTTTCTATAAGACAAATGAGGGCTCATTCTTTGCGAGTTTATCTTATAGCGAATGACATGATTCGTTATCTGAATATAGCGAATGAGTGACTAACGAATGACGAGTACTATTTGTTATTTATACAAGACGAATGCGAGGTTGGTTCGTTACAGGGGCACGTGAATGTACCTTATTCGTTATGACTATTTAACGAATGGCTAGCCATTCGTTCATCATAACGAAAAAGCTTCAGTATTCATTCAAATTTGACTTGATTGGTCAAAGTCAAAATCGATATGAACCCTAACCAGTAAACAACACCAGATTTGCGATTAAACCCCAAAATATGACGAAACAACACGAAATTGGTATCATTGAACTCACAATTACATATCCTACAAACCATAACCAACCAAACCTTAAACACCACGTTTAAATGGTGTATTTGATCCATGTTTCAAACTGGTATTTTGGTTGATTAATTAACCTATCAAATGTTAACGAATTTCAGCGAGAATCGTTGTGTTTGATTCGTTTTTACCATTTTTATGTAGATCTAGGAATACTAAACGAGCTGACAAGTGTCTCGTTACAAACGTACCTTTAAACGAGTCGATCTACGAACACAATCTAGTCTTGATGTTGGTTTGGTTCTTCAAAACATTCTAGCACCAACGGGTTCGGGTCTTTTCCTCCAGATCCTGGCTAGGGATATAGGATGGTGTTCGTGTGTGTGTTTTTAAAGGTTTAGGCAATGGTGTAGAAATGGATAAAAATGGAAAGGTTTAGGGTTCAAGGGGTATTTATACTGCCTTAAGCCCATGGACCTAAGGCCCATTATCATTCCTTATTCCATATTTTAATGTCCAAGCCCACTCTCTCATAGTTTATTTAGCTAAATTGATACACAACACGTTAATAACAAACGAATTTCCTTTATTAATATTACTGAAAGTAGGATGTTACAAGTCTTTCCTCCTTAAAGAGGTTTCGTCCCCGAAACCTAACTATTACTTAAACAATCCTGGGTAAAACTTGCGTATCTCATCTTTAGCTTCCCAAGTGGCATCCGATCCTTTGCGATGCCTCCATATCACTTTCACCAGTGGGATAACTTTATGACGAAGCTGCTTTTCCTTGCGGTAAACGATCTCTACAGGTTGCTCGATATAGTTTAATTGTTCTTGCACAACTTCAAAGCTTCCAATCTCTTTCTGACCAATCTCTCCCCAACAGTCAGGAGTTCTACAACATCTAGATAAAACATCTCAAACGGTGGCATACCAATACTCGAATGGTAGCTGTTGTTATAGGAGAACTCTGTCAGATGCCGATGATCATTCCAACTTCCACCAAAGTCTAAAACGCAAGCACGTAGCATATCCTCTAGCGTTTGGATAGTCCTTTCAGACTGCCCATCTGTTTGAGGATGATACGCCATACTGATGTTCAGTTTTGTCCCCATAGATTCATGGAACTTCTTCCAAAATCTTGAAATAAAGCTAGTATCTCTATCAGACACAATCGGCAACGACACTCCATGCTTGGCCACAACCTCTTTTATGAATAAGTTTTGCTAATGTTGCTAACGAGATAGCCTCTAGCGTAGGCAGAAAGTGAGCACTTTTAGTCAAACGGTCCACTATCACCCAAATGGTATCATGATGCTTAGCCGTACGTGGTATCTTAGTTATGAAATCCATGGTGATGTGTTCCCATTTCCATTCAGGTATCTCTAAAGGCTGCATCTTCCCATAAGGTTTCAGGTGTTCAACTTTGACTTTTAAACAAGTTAAGCACTTACTGACCTTATCTACTACATCATTCTTCATACCCGGCCACCAATAGTCTTTCTTTAGGTCTTGATACATCTTGGTGGATCCCGGATGAATCGAGTATCTTGACTTGTGAGATTCGTCTAGGAATCGACCTCTAAGATCCCCATGGCGTGGAATCCACATACGGTCAAACCTAGTCTTAACACCATGAGTGTTATCCATCAGCTCATCATGTTATCTGAAGATTCTTTCCTTCTTTACTAGCCCTTCATTTATAAGCACCTCAGACTGTACTTTGATGATTTCTTCGAAGAGATCTGAGTTAATGATCAACTTATAAGACTTCACTGTTGCAATGACTTCTTCATTCTTACTGCTTAGTGCGTCAACAACCATATTAGCTTTACCAGGATAGTATTTAATATCACAGTCGTAGTCCTTTATCAACTCTAACCATCTTCTCTGTCTCATGTTCACCTCCATCTGCTCGGAGTACTTTAAAATCTTATGATCTATATAAATAGTACACTTAGTACCATATAGGTAATGTCTCCATATCTTGAGAGCATGCACTACTGCTACTAGCTCTAAATAATGCGTCGGGTAAGTGCTCTCATAAACCTCCAACTGTCTGGACGCATAAGCTATCACCTTTTCTCATTGCATTAACAAGCAACCTAACCCACGATGCGAGGCATCAGTACAAACAATCAAATCCTCGTCACCATTGGGTAGAGCAAGGATTGGAGCTTGTATGAGTTTCTTCTTCAATTCTTCAAAAGCTTCTTCCTGAAACTTACCCCAACTGAATACTACAGACTTTCGGGTCATACCGGTCAACAGTGCGGCTATCTTGGAGAAGCCTTCAATGGTACTTCTATAATAGCCAGCCAACCCTAAGAAGCTTCGTATATCAGTCGAGTTCTGCGGAGTCTTCCAATTCATTATCGCCTCAATCTTAGCTGGGTCCACAGTAATCCCTTCTTGATTGATTACGTGACCTAGAAACTGTACCTCACGCAACCAGAACGTGCACTTCGAGAACTTAGCATACAGTTTCTCTTCCTTCAGCTTCTCTAATACTTCCCTTAGATGCTCAGCATGATCAGACTCGCTTTTAGAATAGACCAGTATATCGTCAATGAAAATGATGACTGACTTATCTAACATCGGCCGACATACCCTATTCATGATATCCATAAATGTTGCGGGAGCATTCGTTAGACCGAACGACATCACGAGGAACTCGTAGTGTCCATACCGCGTCCGAAACGCCGTCTTAGGGATGTATGCCTCTTTCACCTTCAGCTGATGATAGCCTGATCTAAGATCTATTCGTGAGAACCAACTCGAACCTTGCAGTTGGTCAAACAGATCATCAATCAGTGGTAATGGATATCTGTTCTTCACCGTAAGCTTATTCAACTCACGATAGTCTATACACATTCTCATACTTCCATCCTTCTTCTTGACAAACAACACCGGTGCGCCCCGCGGAAAAAAACTCGGTCTTATAAAACCTTTATCAAGGAGTTCTTGTAGTTGGGACATCAATTCTTTCATCTCAGACGGCGCCAGGCGGTAAGGTGCTTTTCTGACGGACTGTGCTCCTGGCACTAAGTCTATCTGAAATTCTATCTCTCGCTCCGCTGGAAACCCCGGGAGGTCCTCAGGGAACACTTTTGGGTAGTCGCGCACAATAGGAACATCTTTCACTTCTTTCGTCTCGGCCGTAGCTTTGATAATATACGCCAGGTCAGCACCGCACCCTCGCCTTAACAAACCTTCGGCTTTTATCATTTAAATGACATTAAGCCCCGAACTTTCTTTATCACCATAAACCGTCACCGTACCACCATCCAAGGACTTTAACCTTATCATCCTACTTTTACACACTATTTGAGCCTCAACTCAGACATTCAGTCCATGCCCAACACTACATTATATCCTCCTAAGGTCATCATATATAGGGTAACAGGGAACTCCCGACCCTCTAACTCTATCTTACAACCCTTAACCATTCTTATTATCCTAACCGAGGTCTCACTAGCGGTTTCTATTATAAAAGTTTCAGGCACACGACAACATTCCATATTTGCTAACATACTAAATGTGGTAGCTATAAAACTTATATTTTCACTTGAATCAAACAATACAGAAGAGGAAATACCGTTTACTAGAAACGTATTTGTCACGACATCTGGAATCTGCTTGGATTGCTCTTGAGTCAGCATGTAGGCCCTAGTCCTTGGCCTAGCTTATTCAACATCCTTCCTTCTACTTCCTCCCGCTTCATCAGTGCACTCCCTGGCCATATGATCCGTCTTACCACACTTGTAACATGCGGGCTTTGCAGTGCAATCTAGAGCATAATTCCCCACCTTCTCACACTTGTAACAGGCATTCGACCCAAGCCTGCACTCCCCACCATGAGCCTTACCACATTTGTGACAAATATCCGTACCCCTTACCCCATTTTCACTCACCACCGTGCATCTTACCACACGTCTTACATGACCTCTTCTCCCACACTCGCTGCTTCTTATCCCTAGGGATCCACAACTGAGTACCAGGTCGTTTAGAAGGAACAATCCATTTCTTATATTTCTTCTCTTCCACCACCACTTTGTCCTCTGCCAGATCATCGTAAACCATCTCTACGAGTTCGACAACAAAGTCAAAAGTAGCAGGTTTACTTGCCCTGACTAAGGTGCGGAGGACATTCTGTGGAAGTCCTCTAATGTAACATTTGATCCCCTTAGCTTTAGTACTCACCATGTCAGGCACCAGCCTAGACATGCAGTTAAATTCAGTAGTGTATTCGCGGTGTGTCATCTTACCCGCCATCAGATTCAAAAACATCATTTCTGCCCTCTTAACCTCAGCATCAGCACATAATCGCTTCATCACTAACTCCTTCAGGTCAACCCATCTCATAGCCTTAATCTCTTCTCGAGTCTCCCTCTGTTTCACGGCTTCCCACCAGTACATAGCCTCATCACCAAACGACTGAGTAGCATAACCTACTGCTTGTTCGGGACGACACTCGCAAATTCAGATAACCTTGTCCATTGCAGTTATCCATTGGAGAGTAGCGATTGCATCTCCTAAACCAGCCAGCTTTGGTGGCTCACAACCTTTGAATGACTTGTAGTTACACCCATCTTGGCCTCTCTTCCTTCCATCGACTTTCACAGATCGAACTTCACTCGAGTCGCCTTACTCATCCTCAGATTTCTTACCATCATCCCCTGCCCTCTCAGCGGTCCTTGCGTGGCTTTCAGCAGACTTGCCAGGATGTAAGTCCTTCACTACAGTAGCTACAACTTGAGCAATGGCGGCTTGAATAATAGGATCCAGTTGATACCCTTCATTGTTGCTTGGTCCTCGCAGGGTTTCCATCCTTTCCTCTCTTGCATTAGTAACTGGCTTATAAGGTTCTTGAACAATACGTGGCCTACCACAACGTCTAGTGCGACCTCCCTGTCCAGCAACTTTCTTAGCTCTAGCCATTCGTATTCTATAAGGAAACACAAACGTCATCATTCAAGGAACTATTTAGTACAAGGATAGTAAGCCTAATAGGTAATAACAGTGGCTAGCTGTGATTAGCTGATCACGTTACTCTCCGTGCCCTATACATTTTCCTTTGTGAGTCCACTTGTGCTAGTTATACTCTTAGCAGTTAGACAATTAAACAGATCATATAATCATATACTCCTACCTCTAGCATTTAAGCTAACTTCCTTACACATTCATACATTACATGTGAAATTAATCAATACTTTACCTTTACTTAGCTTGCTTGAGTGACCCATGGCTTTCTTGAACTGGTATCGTCTTTTTTTTTTCTTACTTAATCCCATTATCTGTTCAAGTCTAAGCATGTAGGATGCTTAATTCTATCGAACTTATGCTCTGATACCAACTTGTAAGGCCCCGTTCCCGGTGCCCTACATTGGAGTTGGATTTACTCATAAACACAGTTCTAAATATCATAGTGAATTAAAACTTTCGCGGAGTAATAATAAAAGTAAACCATTCATTACAAACATCCATAACTTGTCCTTTTTAAAACATAGCATAAAATGTAGTATCAAACATCATGACAAATCTTCAGATGCCAACCTCTTTAGATCCTGCCATGTGTCCCCCTCAAGCCAGCTGTCTCAGTCTATTTACTTGCGTGCATACTAAAATTCAGCTACGCTAAGTGAGTTCTAGTTAACCAGGTAACATACAATACATACACTTACTTTCATATACACATCTGAATACGCATATTATATACTTTACCTGTTTACCTTACTTTCGAACATACATTTATTCATACATACCTTCTTTCATACTTTCGTACTACATACATAACTATCTTTACCATCACAGATATTATTAGGGTCTGGTCCCTTCTATTTAAGATATTTGTAGGGTCTGGTCTCTTCTGTCTCAGATATTATTAGGGTCTGGTCCCTTCTATCTCAGATATTGGTAGGGTCTGGTCACATCTTTCCATGAAACCATACGATACGTGAAATATTCGAAGATCGTTCACGTACCGACAAGCATTCATTCACATTCTCAATCACTATCACATAATTCATATAAGGCATACACTTACCACTTAAGGTAAGTTTATTAACTAATCACATCGAGTATGCACACAGCCCCGAAAACATAACAAGGAATTGGTGATAGAAACTCACCTTAACTCGTACCTCTCAAAGTTAATGGTAACTCCTTTCTTTAACTGGGCGCGACTAACTGTATAATAATTACACGTATCAATTAACTATCACTATCCATAACGTATTTCTAGTTTATTATAACCCTCAACGAACGGGGGTACGGGAGTAACGCCTGATGCAGCGGGATTCTAGAGGCGGCAGCCCCTAGAAGGGTCCAAGGGGCAGAGCCCCTGGCTGGGGTTAAGCAGGCCAGCTTGGAAAAATTTTATTTTTGTTAACAGTCCTTAACAATATTTCCTTTAAAATTCTTCAATAATATTTTATTTGTTATCTCATTCGTTATAACAAATGGTTTCTGGTTGAGCCTTATACGTTATCCCATTCGTTATGACGAATGGTTCCTTTTGTTATAACGAATGGCTTGATCTGAGACGAATGAGTGCGTAACGAATGACTAAAGCCATTCGTTCTTTCTATAAGATGAATGAGGGCTCATTCGCTACGAGTGTATCTTATAGCGAATGACATGATTCGTTATCTGAACATATCAAATCAGTGACTAACGAATGAGAGGTTCGTTCGTTACAGGGGCACGTGAATGTACCTTATTCGTTATGACTGTTTACCAAATGGCTAGCCATTCGTTCATCATAACGAAAAAGCTTCAATATTCATTCAAATTTGACTTGA
The DNA here is from genome assembly GCF_021521415.1 of Bidens hawaiensis. Lineage (NCBI taxonomy): Eukaryota > Viridiplantae > Streptophyta > Magnoliopsida > Asterales > Asteraceae > Bidens > Bidens hawaiensis. The sequence goes on along the minus strand of NW_027491579.1, from coordinate 480,633 downwards.
TTGGTCAAAGTCGAAATTGATATGAACCCTAACTAGTAAACAACACCAGATTTGCGATTAAACCCCGAAACATGACGAAACAACACGAAATTGGTATCATTGAACTCGCAATCACATCACCTACAAACCCTAACCAACCAAACCCTTAAACACTGCGTTTAAATTGTGTATTTGATTCATGTTTAAAACCGGTAGTTTGGTTGATTAATTAACCTATCACATTTCAACGAATTTCAGCGAGAATCTTTGCGTTTGATATGTCTAGGAATACTAAACAAGCCGACAAGTATTTCATTACAAACGTACCTTTAAACTAGTCGATATACGAACACGATCTAATCTTGATGTTGTTTTGGTTCGTCAAAACGTTCTAGCACCAACGGGTTCGGGTCTTTTCCTCTGGATCTTGGCTCGGGATATAGGATGGTGTTATTATGTGTGTTTTCGAAAGCGTAGGCTATGGTGTAGAGATGTATAAAAATTGAAAGGTTTAGGGTTTAAAGGGTATTTATATTCCATTAATCCCATGGACCTAAGGCTCATTACCATTCCTTATTCCATATTTTAATGTCCAAGCCCACTCTCTCATAGTTTATTTAGCTAAACTGATACACAACACGTAAATAACAAACGGAATTTCCTTTATTAATATTATCGAAACTAGGATGTTACAGTGTGATGAGTCTGTTTTCTCCGTTTATCTTCGTTAATCAGCTTTTTTGATATCTTAGGGTTATATTTACCTATAGATAGAAATTATAAACATGAGTGGTTATTTATTTTAATATAGTTGCCGAAATTATGCTTATTTGAAGATATCTTACTGCTGAAAAAATGTATAAATTCTTAAGCTATACATCAAATATCCCTGCACTTGAACCTTGCTTGTTGTCACACCCCGATCTTAGGGCCTAGGCGTGTGACCAATAGTTGGTACATGTTTTGTAAATACATTAGATTTGCGGTTATTTCAACGGAAGTCTTTTAATAAAATATTATATTGAAAACTTATTAAACTCTCGGGTTATAATACCCGTTCAATGTTTCAAATACATTTCTTTAGAAAACATAACTCTTTGTAATATTTTGAAATAAAATATCTGAGCCATCAAATAGCATCTAATGACTATAACTCCAATCTTCTATTTCTTCTTGCTTGTATGTTCTAACCTTTCTTGTTTCCCTGTAACATGGTTGGGAAAATACGTCAGCACAAAGCTGGTGAATAACGCTGACTCTAAAATCTCTTTTCAATACCTTTGTGAAACCAACAATAATACCTTTGTGACTACTTATTAGGCACCCAACTAAATTGGGATCAAATTACCCTAAGTACCATGTAAAATTAATTATATACACAATATCATTTCTCTGAACAGTCCCGTAGACCTTCAGAGGCATGTTGATGATATGCATGGCCTCGGGGAACTCCGAGTCACCATGTTTGTTTAGATCCAGACACATGTATACTCTTAATCAGAGTGTCCGTTTCTTATTATTGTAACACAAGTTTTAAGGATTTGTAAATCCTATGCAAACATTCAGACTCATTATAAATGGTTTGGGGCGTATTCACCTTTTCTGTTTATAATTAGTTTCTGATACTGATTCCTGGTTTCTGTTTCCTTCTTCTTGTTTTGTTACCTCGGACCTTTAGTACGAGAATAACCTTTATATAAATAACTAGATCATCGAACTAGCTTCAGACCTTTAGTCTGTTTTTTTTGTATAGCGTTAACCTTGATAAAAACATATGTTTATTCAAAACATTTGAACCTTTAGTCCCTTTCTTTATTTACCAATTATAGGCTACGTTTCTATTTCAGGAAGAAACGTCTATACTGAGTTTCTTCTTCAAGAAGAAACATTGATCAAACTATATTCTTTGAATATTATATTTCTTAATAATAAAGAAATACTATTTTAACTATAACCTTTGCTTAAGAAAAGTTAGATAACTCTTAATCATAATCAAGGTTCGGCTATACTTCCGACTATGGTCTAAGCCATTTATAATAATAATATAATAACTTAGGTAGAACCCCTTACCTCGCACGGGTATCCGAAGTTAGATATTCCTAAGTTTATACGAGCAGCACTTCTACTTTATATGTACGTTTTTCGAGGTGTTCTTGATCAACCCTTCTTGGCATGCAAATCGAGACACCGTTCAGGTGTCGCCGGGTCGTGCACATACATCGAGACGGAATTGTCGGGTTTCATGAGTGGTACGCACTTTGAGAAAACACTGGGTTTTGGCACGGATTACGAGGTGTTAATTTTCGGGTTGGTGGCACACAAAACGGTGTTCGGCACGCAACTCGAGGTAGAGAGAGAAAGTTGTTTTAGAGAGAGAGTGGAGAGGTATGCTACAAATGAGCCGATCCCCCTATTTATAGCAAATTTTTGGATCCCATCGTGGTACGCGATGGGTCCTACTTCTCCCGCCGTCGCGTATCGCGACGACTCCTTTACTGAGGTCACGCCACGTGTCACCACGTGGCCTGACACGTCTGCCACGTTGTCTGACACGTTCTGCCACGTGTCATGCCCTGCCGCCACGTGTCACCTGGGTGTGACACGTGTTTGATGCGTCATCACGGCCCATCGCGGTACGCGATGGCCGTATCCTTGGACTCATCGCGTAGCGCGATGGGTCGCTGGATATTATTTTTCATTTTTAGACCCTTGTCTTTGATAGCTTGTCATTTCTGGTCTAATTCTCGTTGTCCAAAAATACTAAGGCGACTCTTAAAACGGCTCGCTGCGATATGAGCGTGTGAAGTACAAAGTGCGCCATCAAAGCGCCACATTGTGCCCTTCACCGTCGCCGTCGCCTTCGCCATCATCCTCGTCCTCGCCCGTGCCCGAGAGCGTGCGCGTGCGCGTCGGGTGCTACGCACACTCCGCTAGGACTACTTGGTGCATGATATTCATAAAAGAATATTAATATGGAAAATCTCTTCCTTATAAAGAGCTTCCATTTCTTTACAACTTTTCATGTGGGATGGATTCTATCTTCCTTATTTATACCTTAGTGGAATGCTTCCACTTTCTTACATCTTCCAATGTGGGATAGAATTTCTTTCATGTAAGTAAACTTAACTTAGGAAATATTTTTTATTTTCTTATTTTTCTCATAATTCCTTATTTAATATTTTTTCATTACTTATCTTGATATTATTTTTGATCTCTCAACTTTCCTAAGTTGTCAAATTTGAATCAAAATTTTGTGGATGTTACACTTGTCCTCAAGAAATCTTTGAACAAACTCTTCGAAACAACGTGTTTATCTAAGCTAAATATCCTGAGAAATTTTAGAAAGTCCTGGTAATCCATAAGAGCAAAATATGTTAGTATATGTAGTGATATTTAATATTATTGTTCGCTTTTATGAGCTTCATCTTATGCAAAACGTAATGTGCTCGCAATGTGCACTCATACTCGGCTTTATATCTGGACATACACGTAATTTTATATGTAAAAACACTCTTATGCAAGATTCGACTTACAGAAAATATGCTTGTCAAGAGATCAATTTTCCATCCACTTAGTGAAGTGATGCATACACCAAAAGACATTATATTTACAAAGGTTTTGGTATGTGGGTGATAGGTTTTGCCAGGTATTTTGGCAAAGGTATTTGGAAGGGTATGACTAATCGAGTTTTTCTTCAAAGTTGTCTTCTATTTATTGCTCCATATCCGTTTTTTTCATTCAGAGTGTGATGAATCAACATATTACTTTTTTTTACAATCCTATGACTGTTTTAAGGTCAGATCGTCAAGACCGGTTTTATAAAACATGTGGATTAGTTATTCCTCAACCCTATTCTGAACATAACTCCTAACTCTAACGGATCGTTCGGCTTGAACCTAATAGCACCTACCCTCATTAGTTTAGTATGCTCATATTGGGATTGAGTTTGACTTATTCTACATAATCCCTCGTAAGACGAGTTTTCGCATCCCAATCATCGTTAATATATTTTTTCTCATCTTTTCATTGCGCTTTTGGAAATCCCACTAAATGGGGGCATTTTTTCTCTTTGGCGCCACTTTTTCCTCACCGCATTGCTAAAGAGAAAGATTCTCTCCTTAAAGTTTAGAGGCAACTTAGGTCTTGTGAATTGTAGGTAGCAAAGTAAATTGAAATCGAAAGAATGCATTCTAGTTCTTTAGGGTCTGCCGGTAAAAGACCAATGTTGAATTCTACTGGTGAAAGTGTATCTTGTGTAACATCCTAAAATATTATATTAATAAATAAAAGGAAGAGATGCTCGTTTATTTTAAATGTGTGTTAATATTTAATTAAGGGATTAAATAAAATAAAGAGTATGGACTTGGGTGTGAAAGATGGAATAGGGATGGGATGGGCCTTAGGTCTATGGGCCTTAGAGGGTATAAATACCCCCTTAAACCTCCCTAAAACTCTAAAACCCTAATTCTTATCTTTCTTATTCTCTACACACTCTAAAACACACACGTACATCACCCTTATACGGCCATTAGCTAGAAGGAGGATCCAAGACCAAAAGATGAACCTAGATTCTCATAAATCTTGGATATACAAGTAAGATACAAGATTATTGTTCATAACCGAAGCTAACCGTAGCCTAAAAATGAGTAAATGTATGTTCTTTATACTTAAAATTTATGCTTTTATTAACGGTTTGCCCTAAAACTTAACCCTAGAGTAGATCGGGTATAAATGAACCATAAAGTTGCAAACTTTATGCTTAAAATGGACTTAACAAACTCATGGACATATATGGCTCGTATGAATAAACCCTAGATCTAGCCTTTGAATGTTTTAAACCCATAAAGTTTCAAGCTTTATGGATAACCGGGTTAAGTCTTAGCCGAACACGGTTAAGAAACATTTATGGGATGATATAGGACCATAATAGGGTTTAAGGCCGTGAAAAATGTCCCTAAAGGACGAAACTGTTCAGCTCGTTCGAATACAACTACACGATTCCAATACATGAGGACCACTCGAATACAATGCATGTATTCAAATACATAGAATACATTTGATTACAATGTACAACTCGTTCGAATACAATGATGATATCCTCATACAATCGAGAACTCGATTATAATGGGTGATTCAAATACATATATACACTCGAATACACTTAAGGATTCGAATACATGGATACATTCGTATATGATGGAGGAATCGGTTACATACATACAATTCGAATACATACATATAATTTGAATACAATGGTCTAATTCGATTACAAGGTATACACTCGCATACATGTCCAGAACTCGAATACAATATGCATGTCGAATACATGCATAACTCGATTACAATGATAGTGTTCGATTACATGTATGAATCGAATACAATGCTTAAGATCGATTACATATATATATATATATATATATATATATTTGATTACAGTACACTGTTAGATTACATATGCATATTCGAATACATACAAGAATCGAATACATACACACACTCGAATACACCAATGCATATCCTTTGAAACCCATATGGATTGAATACAAAATTGAATTCTAAGTAAAATGTAATATAAATACAAGACCCTGCTTAGGAACACAATATCATATAAAGCCATTAGAATTGACCTGACTTAGCCATATTTGAAGAGACCCAAATAATATAATTAGGGCAAGTATTGATATGTGTAATTAATTTACAGTTAGCCGAACACATTTAAAGATAGGAATAACAATTAACAGAGAACGTAACAGAATCCAGGTGAGTTTCAAGCCCCATTCATTGTTATGTTTTTGGGGCTGTGTTCATACTCGATGTGATCGGTTAATACACTTATCTTAGGTGGTAAGTGTATACCATATATGTTTATGTGAAAGATATGAATGATTGCTTGTCGGTATGTGAACGATATTCGGATATTGCATGTACCGCCATGTTATAATTAAGGATATGAATGTTATATATAATGTATGGATGATATATGAATGCTATGAACGAATATAAGGGATGGCAAGGTACAGTAGAAAGGGACCGAGCCATAATAATACTCAAGGTAGAAAGGGACCGTGACCTAATATTACTCAAGGCAGAAAGGGACCGAGCCCTAATAATACTCGAGGCAGAAAGGGACCGGAGAGTAAGAGGAAATGTATAGGACACGGAGAGTAACGTGATCAGTTAATCACAACTGGCCACTGTTATTACCTGTTAGCCTTACTATCCTTGTACTAAATAGTTCCTTGAGAGATGACGTTTGTGTTTCCTTATATAATGGCTGGAGCTAAGGAAGTTGTTGGAACAGGAGGTCGCACTAGACGTCGTGGAAGGTCACGCAACTTCTGACAACCTTTTGTAGAATCAGCTTCTAACATGAGGGAAGAAGGAAGCGCAGCTGGACGAAACCCAAGCAACAGCGAAGGGTATCAATTTGACCCTGCAGTTCAAGCAGCCATTGTTCAAGCTGTAGCCACAATTGTGAAGAACTTGAGTCTTGAAGGGCCTGCGGAGTCATGTATGAACTACAGAGAAGTCAGGGGATGGTGGCAAAAAAGATGATGCGAGAGAGAAGGGTGATTCGAGTGAAGTTCGATCTGTGAAAGTCGGTGACATGAAGCGAGGCCGAGGTGAGTGTAACTACAAGTAGTTTAAAGGTTTCGACCCACCGAAGCTAACTAGTTTGGGAGACGCAATCACTACTCTTCAATGGATAACCGCAATGGACAAGGTTATCTGAATTAGCGAGTGCCGTCTCGACCAAGCAGTGGGTTATGCCATTCAGTCATTTGGTGATGAAGTTATGTATTGGTGGGAAGGTGTGGAGCAGAGAGAGACTCAGGATGAGATTAAAATAAGGTGGGATAATCTGAAAGAGTTGGTGTTGAAGAGGTTCCGTGCTGATGCCGAAGTTGAGAGGGCGGAGATGAAATTTCTGAACTTGAAGGAGGGTAAGATGGCACACCGCGAGTATACCACTAAATTCAACCGCATGTCCTGGTTGGTGCCTGACATGGTGAACACGGAAGCTAAGAGGATCAAGTGTTACATTCGAGGGTTACCGCAAAATGTCCGCACGTTAGTCAGGGCAAATAAACCTGCTACGCTTGACTCAGCTATGGAGCTTGCTGAGATGGTTTATGATGACTTGGTAGTGGAAGATGTTGTGGCGGTGGAGAAAAAGAAGGATAAAAAATGGGTCAATCATTCTAAACAACCTGGTACTCAGTTTTGGAACCCTAAGGATAAGAAGCCGAGGGTGTGGGAGAAGAAGTTTTGCAAGACTTGTGGCAAGATACATGGTGGTGAGTGCAGATGGAGTAAGTGTTCAGAAGTTTGTTATAAGTGCGGTAAGAGTCATGCTGATGAGTGCAAGTTTGGTTCGAATGCTTGTTACAAGTGCGGGAAGGTGGGGCATTATGCTTCAGATTGTACCGCAAAAGCCCACATGTTACAAGTGCGATAAGACGGGTCACTTTGCTAGGGAATGCACCGAGGGTGAAGCTGGAGGAAGTGGCTTGAAGGATGGTGATCAAGCTAGGCCAAAGACTAGAACCTACATGCTGACTCAGGAACAGGCTAAACAGATTTTGGATGTTGTGATAGGTACATTCTTAGTAAACGATATTTTTTCTTCAGTATTATTTGATTTAGGTTCTAATAGAAGTTTCGTAGCTACCCCATTCAGTAAATTATCAAAAATGAAATGTTGTTGAGTGCCTGGAACCTTTATAGTAGAAACCGCTAGCGAAACCACGATTAAAATAATGAAAATGGTTAAGGATTGTAAGATAGAGTTAGAGGGATGTGAGTTCCCTGTTACCCTGTATGTGATGACCTTAGGAGGGTTCGATGTAGTTTTGGGTATGGATTGGTTATCTGCATTTGAAACTCAAATAGTGTGTAAGAGTAGGATAATTAGATTAAAGTCATTGGATGGTAGCGTGGTGACGGTTATGATGATAATGAAAGTTTTGGGCTTAATGTCATTTCGATGATAAAAGCCGAGGGCTTGTTAAGGCGAGGGTGCAGTGCCTACTTGACGTATGTTGTCAAAGCTACGGCCGAGACGAAGGAAGTGAAATATGTTCATATTGTGTGCGAATATACAGAAGTGTTCCCTGAGGATCTTCCGGGGTTGCCACCGGATCGAGAGATAGATTTAATACCATGAGTCCAGCCCGTCGCAAAGCGCCTTACCATCTAGCGTCGTCCGAAATGAAAGAACTGATGTCCCAGTTGCAAAAGAACTCCCCGACAAAGGTTTTATAAGACCAAGTGTTTCCCCATGGGGCGCACTTGTGTTATTTTTCAGGAAGAAGGATGGAAGTATGAGAATGTGCATAGATTATCGCGAGTTGAACAAGCTTACGGTAAAGAATAGATATCCTTTGCCAAGGATTGATGAACTGTTTGACCAACTGCAAGGTTCAAGTTGGTTCTCACGGATAGATCTCAGATCAGGCTATCATCAGCTAAAGGTGAAAGAGGCAGGCATCCCTAAAACAGCGTTCCGGACGCGGTATGGACACTACGAGTTCCTCGTGATGTCATTCGGTCTAACGAATGCTCCCACGACATTTATGGACATGATGAATAGGGTGTGTCGGCCGATGTTGGATAAGTCGGTTATCATTTTCATTGATGATATATTGATTTGATTTATTCAAAGAGCGAGTCTGATAATGCTGAGCATTTGAGAGTTGAAGGTTTTATAGGAAGAGAAGTTGTATGCTAAGTTTTCGAATGGCGCGTTTGGTTGGGGGAAGTGCAATTTCTAGGTCAAGTGATCAATCCTGAAGGGATTACCATGGACCCAGCTAAGATTGAGGCAATAAATAATTGGAAGACTCTACAGAACCCGACTAATATACGAAGCTTCTTAGGGTTAGCTGGCTATTATAGGAGATTCATCAAAGGCTTCTCCAAGATAGCTGCACCGTTGACCGGTATGACCCGGAAGTATGTAGCATTCAGTTGGGGTAAGTTTCAAGAAGAAGCTTTTGAGGAATTAAAGAGAAGACTCACGCAAGCTCCAATCCTTGCTTTACGCGATCGTGATGAGGATTTGGTTGTTTGTACTGATGCTTAGCATCGTGGGTTTGGTTGCGTGTTGATGCAACAAGGAAAGGTTATAGCTTATGCGTCCAGGCAATTGAAAGTTCACGAAAGTACATATCCGACACATGATTTAGAGCTAGAAGCTGTAGTGCACGCCTTAAAGATATGGAGGCATTATCTGTATGGTACTAAGTGTACCAGTTATACGGGTCATAAAAGTTTAAAGTACTTTTTCGAGCAGAAAGAGCTGAACATGAGACAGAGAAGATGGTTAGAGTTGATAAAGGATTACGACTGCGATATTAAGTACTATCCAGGTAAAGCTAATGTGGTCGATGATGCGCTAAGCCGTAAGAATGAAGAAGTCATTGCAAAAGTGAAGTCATATCAACTGATTATGAACTCAAGTCTTTTCGAAGAAATCATCAAGGTGCAGACAGAAGTGCTGAAATATGAAGGGCTAGTGAAGAAAGAAAGGGTTTTCGGTCAGCAAGACGAGTTGATGGAGAACACTCATCGTGTTAAGATTGGATTTGACCGTATGTGGATTCCACGCCATGGGAATCTTAGAGGTCGAATCTTAGATGAAGCTCATAAGTCAAGATATTCAATCCATCCGGGATCCACTAAAATGTACCAAGATTTGAAAAGAGACTATTGGTGGCCAGGAATGAAAAATGATGTAGTAGATTATGTCAGTAAGTGCTTAACTTGTTTACAAGTCACGCTGAACATCAAAAGCCTTATGGGAAGATGCAACCTTTGGAGATACCCGAGTAGAAATGGGAACACATCACCATGGATTTCATAACTAATCTACCTCGTACAGCTAAGCATCATGATACCATTTGGGTGACTGTGGACCGTTTAACAAAGAGTGCTCACTTTCTGCCTATACGTGAGGCTATCTCGTACGAAACGTTAGCAAGTTTGTTCATAAAAGAGGTTGTGACTAAGCATGAAGTGCCGCTGTCGATTGTCTCTGATAGAGATACTCGTTTTACTTCGAGGTTTTGGAAGAAGTTCCATGAAGCTATGAAAGCAAGATTGAACATTAGTACGACATATCATCCTCAAACTGATGGACAGTCTGAAAGGACGATCCAAACCCTTGAGGATATTCTACGTGCTTATGTTTTAGACTTTGGAGGAAGTTGGGATGATCATCTGTTACCATTCAAGCATTGGAATACCACCATTCGAAAAGTTGTGTGGAAGACGTTGTAGAACTCCCGTCTGCTCGGAAGTTTAAAAGTTGTTCAAGAAACCTCGACAAGGTTCGATCAGATCATAACAAGAATGAAGGCTACTCAAGACCTTCAGATGTCGTATGCTGATAAGCGGCGACGACCAATCGAGTTTAACATTGGTGATAATGTGATGCTCAAGGTCTCACCTTGGAAGGGAATTATTCGTTTTAGGAAGAGAGGAAAATTGAGTCCGAGGTACATTGGACCGTTCAAGATTATGGAGCACGTGGGTGAAGTGGCTTACAAGCTAGATTTACCCGAGAAGTTAGAAAGAATTCATTCAACCTTCCATGTTTCTCATTTGAGTAAATGTCTAGCTGATGACACATCTCACGTGCCCTTGGTAGATATTTAGGTTGATGAACGGTTGAACTAAATGGTTGATAGTTGACCGCAAAGAAAAGTGATAGAACCGAGCCCGGTGCGGAAGCGTGAATAATCGGTATTATCGGTGGAGCTCGGATCTAGGGTTAGGAACGAATCTCACTCATATTCACTCTCGAAGATGTTTGGATGGATGGGGTGTATTAGGAGAGAGCCTGATTTGATTAACAATCAATAATAGGATGAACAATTGTAATCAAAACACAAACAAGATAGAAATGGTAGTATGATAATATTAGTCGAATGATTCTCATAAAGATGAATCACTCATACGTACAAACATTCATACATACATTTGATTAAGAAATATCAGCCGCCACCAGGAGAGGTCATCCTGGAAGCGGAGACTCTCTCAAAGGGATAAAACCCTAGATCTCACTCAATACACAATACACTCCCTCATACTAGAAAAATGAATAAAAACATCTATTTATACTAGTCTAGCATGACTTGGTCTTCAATCCATCCACCCTTGGTTGAGACCAAACAATATATTTTTCACCCACAAATTAATTCTATGTGTCGGTCTAAAACATAAGTTCCAACAATCTCCCCCTTAGACCGTTGCCATCGAATTTCTTCCATGATCACCTCATAACTTGTTGTCTTTCGTTGAAATTCTCCCCCTCACGTTAAGCTTCTCCCATTGTTCATTTCAAATTATCATTCTTATACCACTTTTGGATATAGTTGTATGGGCATATGAACGAGGCTTTGAACTTCAAAGATCAACTTCAAGTAACAAGGTTACCACAAACAGAAATAAACTCAATGTGATCATCAAATAATCTTCAATTTTTAACTTGAGTCTTTTACTTGATTAGAAACTAGCCATTTGCAATGAAATTCAAAGATTTTTACTCCCCCAATTTCGTTGCAATTGTCTTTAATAAATGTGTCTTAAAATCAAGTGTGGGTGAAGCAATCTTGACCATACTTATCAAGATTGTAAAAATATGAAAATAAACATATTCATATGTTGGTTGACACTAAAAGTGATTAAATCCTTAAGCTTGGTCAACACTTATTCTTGTAAAGCTTTTGATGAAGTCGTGAGCTTTGAATTCCATAAGTTTGTTGATGATTGGAGAAAAATTACCAAAATACCCCTGAGTATATATCTTCCGTAGAGAACAGCTTGGTCAAACGGTCAACGACACCAAAAATCTCAAAATTTTCTTCAAAACCTTGAAATATTTCACAAACACAAACTTTCTGTTACCTAGCACACAATGTGCTTGAGAGTAAAAAGATGCAGTTTCATGAGGTTTTCATTACTAGTACAAAACATGCTTGGTTTCATTACTAGTACAAAACATGCTTGGTTTCATTACTAGCACAAAGTGTGCTCGGTAGCACAGAGCATGCTCGGTTTCACAAAGTGTGCTCGGTAGCACTAGCACTTATGATTTTTCATTTTTTTCACTAGCACAGAACATGCTCGAGAGCAAAAGTGTGCTCGGGAGTACTTACTAGCACTAAGCATGCTCGAGAGTACTTCACTAGCACTAAGTGTGCTCGGAAGCCTTAAAAAGATAGATTTCTTGAGAAGACAATGAATATGCTCTGGGTTTCACAAAGTGTGCTTGAATTTGATGTGCTCGATATAAGACGTGCTCGAGATAACCTGTGCTTGAACCAAAAATGTGCTTGGGCTAAACACATCATGTGTTCGAAGAAACACTTAATCACTTATAATGCTCGAGATCAATCTTATATGTTCATGGTGTGCTTGAGACATTAAAACTTCATTTCTGCATCATCAGTCATTGATTTGCCCTTGCAGAACCTGCTTGAATATTCACTTTGCATCTGCTGCATCAAACAATGATGAAATTGCCTTTAGTACCTGTGCTTTCTTCACTTGTACATTCTCCTTATCAATTTGTACCATCAACAATATTTTTCAACAAAACATCTATTGTTTGTGCAGCACATTCATCTGAAACAACAACGAGCAAACAAAACCCTAATTTTTCAGATATGGAAACTAGTTTCATAATCTGAATGGAAACTAGCAATATCCATGTCGTCTCGAAATCAAAGAAACCTATCTTCATATCATCAATCAACCTTTTCAAATATGGAAATCATCAAATGAACAGTGTTGCCCCAAAAGGAACCAAATAACACTGTTACATCAGATCTGGACCGTTCTGACCAAATAAACATGAAATTGATGTTGGATCTCCAAATGAGTCATCAACCCAGACATCAATCCATAAATATTTCTCCAAAACATCAAATAATTTCAAAACCCCCAAAAATAATTTCAACGAACTTCATCATTTAATGTCCATGGTGGATTCAAGAGTGAAATGAATCAGTTCAGCGGTTAGTCTAAACAATTGGGTAACCCCGTTGTGATACCATTTGATAGAACCGAGCCCCGGTGCAGAAGCGTGAATAATCGGTATTATCGGTGGAGCTCAGATCTAGGGTTAGGAACAAATGTCACTCATATTCACTCTCGAAAGATGTTTGGACGGATGGGGTGTATTGGGAGAGAGCCTGATTTGATTAACAATCAATAATTGGGTGAACAATTGTAATCAAAACACAGATAAAAATGATAGTATGATAATATTTGTCGAATGATTCTCATAAAGATGAATCACTCATACATACATACATTCATAGATACATTCGATTAAGAAATATCAGCCGCCACCAGGAGAGCTCATCCTGGAGGCGGAGACTCTCTCAAAGGGATAAAACCCTAGATCACACTCAATACACAATACACTCACTCATACTAGACAAATGAATAAAAACATCTATTTATACTAGTCTAGCATGACTTGGTCTTCAAGCCATCCACCCTTGGTTGAGACCAAACAATATATTTTTCACCCACAAATTAATTCGATGTGTCGGTCTAAAACATAAGTTCCAACAAAAAGCAACTCCGTCACAAGGTTATACCCTTAGTGAAAGAGATATGGAAGCATCACAAGGGATCGGCCGCTACTTGGGAAGTTGAAGAGGAGATGCGCTAGTTTTACCCAGAATTGTTTAGTAATAGTTAGGTTTCAGGGACGAAACCACTTTAAGGAGGGAAGACTTTTAACATCCTAAAATATTAATTAATAAATAAAAAGGAAGTGATGCTCGTTTATGTTAAATGTGTGTTAATATTTAATTAAGAGATTAAATAAAATAAAGAGTATAGACTTGAGTGAGAAAGATAGAATAAGGGATGGGATGAGATGGGCCTTAGAGGGTATAAATACCCCCCTAAACCTCCCTAAAACCCTCATTCTTATCTTTCTTATTCTCTACACACTCTAAAACACACACATACATCACCCTTATACGGTCGTGAGCTATAAGGAGGATCCAAGACCAAAAGCCGAGCCTAGATTCTTATAAATCTTGGATATACAAGCAAGATACAAGATTATTGTTCATAGCCGAAGCTAACCGTAGCCTAAAAATGAGTAAAGGTATTTTCTTTATACTTAAAGGTTATGCTTTTATGAATGGTTTGCCCTAAAACTTAACCCTAGAGTAGATCGGGTATAAATGAACCATAATGTTGCAAACTTGGTGTTTAAAATGGACTTAACGAACTCATGAACATATATGGCTCGTATGAATAAACCCTAGATCTAGCCTTTGAAAGTTTTAAACCCATAAAGGTCCAAGCTTTATGGATAACCGGGTTAAGTCTTATCCAAACATGGTTAGGGAAACGTTTATGGGATGACATAGGACCATAATAGGGTGTTATGGCTGTGAAAAACGTCCCTAAAGGACCAAACTGTACAACTCGTTCGAATACAACTACACGATTCAAATACATGAGGACCACTCGAAGACAATGCATGTATTCGATACATATAAACATTTAATTACCATGTACAGCTCGTTCGAATAAAATGATGATATTCGCATAAATTCGAGAACTCAATTACAATGGGTGATTTAAATACATATATACACTCGAATACACTTAAGGATTCAAATACATGGATACATTCGTATACAATGGAGGAATCGAATGCATACATACAATTCAAATATATACATATAATTCGAATACAATGGTCTAATTCGATTACAAGGTATATACTAGCATACATGGTCAGAACTCGAATACAATATGCATGTCGAGTACATGCATAACTCAATTACAATGATAGGGTTCGATTACATGCATGAATCGATTAAAATGCTTAAAATCGATTACACATATATATATATATATATATATATATTCGATTACAATACACTGTTAGATTACATATGCATATTCGAATACATACAAGAATCGAATACATATATATACACTCGAATACACCAATTGTATATCCTTTGAACCCCATATGGATTGAATACAAAATTGAATTCTAAGTAAAATGTAATCTAAATACAAGACCCTGCTTAGGAACACAATACCATATAAAGCCATTAGAATAGACCAGACTTAGCCATATTTGACGAGACCCAAGTAATATAATTAGGACAAGTATTTGTTAGGCCCCGATCCCGGTACCCTACTTTAGCGTCGGATTTACTCATAAACACAGTTCTTACAATCATAGTTAATTAAAACTATCGCGGAATAAATAAAACTTCGATCATTCTTTACAAAACATTACAACTAGTATTTAGATCATAACATAAAACATCGTGTTATAACATCATTTCTTTTATCATTAGATGCCAACCATTCAATCCATGTCATGTGCTGTCCTCGAGCTAGCTCTTTACACCTGTTTACCTGCGTGCATACTAAAAGTCAGCTACGCTGAGTGAGTTATAGTTAATCAAGCAACTTACCGTACAACCATTACATGAAATCACATACGTGTCCGAAGACACATAGTCCACTGTCTGACCTGTTCACCTTACCGCTTAACCACTTAAATGTCCCCTACGTCTTAGCCACTTGTTTTATGGAAGCACATAGAGGTTTGCCCTCCCACGCACTCACGTTATGCCATTTAATAAAGAAGGCATGTATAGGCTTACCCTACCACGTACTATCGTCATGCCACTAACACCCTTACTAGATCCTTGCCACTTCTATCACACTCTACCTCTGCTTGTCTATAGGACACTTTCTATCATTACATCATTTACATAATAACCAAGTTACATAATAATATTTACACACACTAATAGCCACTTATTAATCAATCCCATCAGCGGTACGTGCAATATCCGAAGATCGTTCACGCACCGACAAACATTCATTCGTAACATAATACTTACTATCACATCAATCATTATAGCATACACTTACCACTTAAGGTAAGTGTATTCACACTTCACATCGAGTATGCACACAGCCTCGAAAACATAACAAGGAAATGGGGCTAGAAACTCACCTGGATCCTGTTGCGTTCGACGTTAATGGTTAATACCTTCTTTAACTGAGCTTGGCTAACTGTTAAATATATATTTGTTAATTAATCGTGTAATTTATTAAGTCAATATTTTAGTTAACCTACGCAGTTTCTTCTAGGTTGGGCTTGTTTGTTTAGTTTATGGTGATAAGCTGGTTTTGTTTTAATTTTAGAATTTTAGATATGGGCTTAGCACCTAGGCCATGTCAACCCACTGTCCAATATGGAATCTGGGCCGAACTGGGTTCGGGCCCACTCAAACAGAAATTGGCCAGTCAAGAACTCCTGGCAGAGAACTCTCACGTTTGTCCGAGAACTCGGGTTTGACCGAGAACCCTTGCGTTTGACCGAGAACCTCATGACAGAGATCTCTAATACCGAGAACTCATGAATGATGCTTTCAGCTCATTTTTTTCTATCCTAATCGATCTTTTCTCAGCTCTGGTGACTACTAAGGTTCCATATCCCTTATTTTAACCACCCTTTCCTACTATTCTTAACTGTTTTACAACCATCATTATTTCATCGTCTAGATCTAACCCATTTTGGGTATAATGTTTAAGCCTTTATAGATATACAATGTTATAGGCTAGATCTAGGGTTTATTTATGAACCGTATATAGCCATGAGTTCGTTAAGTACATTTTAAACATCAAGTTTGTAACTTTATGGTTCCTTTAGACCCGATCCACTCTAGGGTTAAGTTTCACGGCCATCCGTTCATAAAAGTAACCTTTGAAAGCAAAGAACATACCTTTATGTGTTTGCTAGACCACGACTAGCTTGATATGCAATATTAATCTTTTATCTTGTTTAGTTATCCAAGATTTATAAGAACTTAAGCTCGATTTTCGTCCTTGATCTTCTTCTTCCTCACGGCCGACTAGGAGGGTTTCTGTGTGTTTTGATGGTGTAGGCTATGTTGTATAATGGATGGAAATGGAAAGGATTAGGGTTTAAGGGGTATTTATCTTTTTTTGAGTAAAAGGGCAGTGCCCTTGGTAAAATTAACATAAAAATAAAACCAAATTACAAAAGGAAAGAGAACATAGAGCTAGATAGGGACATGCCCCCATCTAGAAAACTCTAAGTCTCGTAAAAGAAAGCCAAATAACTAATAACGTGATGTCCATTGTTGTACCATAACATAACCAAATAAAATACAAATGATAAACATAATATAACCAAGTAGTAATGGAGTAGTTCTTCCGTATTGCTTTCTCATTTACTTGGTTTCTTCGAGATCCATAAGCCCAATTTCGTGTAAACCTTCGTAGCCAATCATATATCCGAAGTTGAGCCCAGCTATTAGGCCTGGTTGAACCAGCCCAGACCTGCTGCCCAAAAACTTTTATCCGTTTCCCATTATGCCTCAAGTCCAAGCCCATCTTCCATAGCCTATCACAAACCTTAGCCCCAACCATCCAGCTTCGTTGAGTATAAGTGTTGGTCCCTCTAGCCCAGGTCTTCTGCCCCGATCCGTCATTCAGTCCATGTAACGATTCCGGCAAATCCAGGTATACCCTAGCCGGTATATACTATTTACGTGTCATTTAATATTGATTATATGAGTTATAGTACGTTTATACGAGTATATATGATTCATAGTACGAATCATACTCGATTATATAGTGAATCGTATTGGAATTACAATTAACCAATGAACGATTATTGAAACCCGAACGAATCGGGAATTACATTATAGACGAAGTATATAATGTTTAGTGATGTTTACGAAGTATTAATGCTTCGGGATAAGTGAATTATAGCACAGAAAAAGGATTTCGATTTATTAGTACGTCGATACGATAAACGAGACCTTTAACATCAAACCAAGCAAGAGACGATCGATCAAACCGAAAAAGATGCACAATGACCGACAATATGATGTTTTAAGTCAATAAATGTGATGGTCTAAGTTTTTAAAGTTTTTAAGTCGGTTTTATGTAAATTTTATTTTAACCCAAAAAACGACCATTTTAGGCTCGTTTTAAGCCGAATTACGAGTTTAAATGAGAAACGAACTGAACCAGATTATCCAAAACATTATCCGGATTACGGAAATCCGAATATGTGGCTTAGAATGGACTTGTGGGTCCCATCCCACCCCATATGGTGGACCGATCGGCCCACCCCTTCCAATATATCATTTCATTTTCTTTTTTTCAATATCAAACTCTCTCAAATTTCTCCATACAATTCAAGTGTTCATCCAAATTCACCACTTTTAACCAAGAACACAAGGTATAAGCATGTTATAATGCATAATCTTTGGTGTTGATTTCTTAATTTTGAGTTGTTTTGCAAGAACAAGAGGTTCCAAGTGGAATACGGGTGAAAACCCGAGATGGAACCGATCCTTGCTTGATCAAGTGATGTATACAAGTTATACACGGGATCTTGGTCCAAGAAACGAGTTAAAAGTGTCAATAACGAATTTTTACGGTTAAAATCTTTAAAAATGAATTTCCAAGTGAAAGACGGGTGAAAACCCGAGATGAAACCGACTCTTGCATGATCAAGAGATGTATACAAGTTATACAAGGGATCTTGGTCCATGAAATGAGTAAAAAGAGTCGAGAACGGATTTTTACGGTTAAAACCTTTGTTTTTATATCAAAACCGACACTATGAAAGAAATGGTTTGATTGTTGGTGTAACTTGCTTGGTATAGTGTTATTGTGCTTGTAAGTGTTGTATCTAGTGGCTAGCAAAGGCTAGAAACCAAGATCTTTGCGATCTAACGCTAGAAAACACAAGAAAGTTCGGTTTTCGCGTGGATTATGTATTTTGGACAGATTGTAGTACGCTTAGAGTCAGGTCACGAAATTTCACAGAGATGATCTACACATGAAAATATGAGATCTGTGAATTTTTGGTAATTTTTGGATAAAGGATGAATATTTGGTGAATTTAATGCTCGGTTTTGGCCAAAAATGGTGAAAAATAGCTAAACTTGATGAAAAATTCTGGAAAATTTAGGTTAAGTTTTTAATAACATATAAAAGTCACACGAAAAATTTGAGCTCAGTTGGATAAGTCTAAGGGGGCTTTTCGGTAAAATGAGTTCTAGGGCTTTCTAGCTCGGTTTTTGTGAAAACGGCTTGAAAAATGAGTTTTGGGTTCTGGAAAAATTCCAGGGAGTTATGAGGATGACAGGGATCGTCCCGGAAAAATTTGGGATTTTTCTAAAGTCTTTTGGTATTTTTGACATATTTAGTGTTTTAATAATGTTTAAAAATAGATAAATAAATGTAAATATAAAAAAAATAAATCTGGAAAATTTTTATAAAATTTCTTACTGTCAAAATAAGTTTTGTGCAAAATTTCAAGACCCGAGACTAAACGGGTAATTATTTGTGCTAAAAAGAACATAAAAACAAATTTTTAAAGCTTAAAACGTGTAAACCGGCAAAACTCGCATAAGCGAGCTGACTGGTATATAAAAACCTAAAAATGGACCATTTTCATAATACTAAGTAAATTAAATAAAAGTAAATCATCCGAAAATAATTCGGATGATTTGGGTAATTTTACCCGATTTTACTGTTTCCGGCACCTAAATGACGGAAACGGGCCCCGCGGCCAAACGGGGTGTCCAAACCGAGCTCTAATTTCATCACTTTAACTAAAATAACAGTCAAACACCATTTTTGGGTCGGTTGTGAACAAACTCATTTTTTGAAACTAAAAACGGATAACCGTGCTAGGCACGCAAATCAAGGAAAACATAAAAATGATAATTTTGACCGTCAGACTCTAAGTAATGTCACAATCTGAGTCCTTAGAAGTGTCACGGGGTTAACATTGTCCCCGGATCGAGTACAGTACTGGGTTAACAATGTCCCCAGATGTACCGATTGGCACGGATTTAATTTATGGGAATTATATAGTAACGACTTAGATATCATATTACAGATCCAGGCTTATAGCAGTTCATTGTAGCACGCCCCGACTCACAGAAAGGTGAGTTTTCACGAGCCCCTTTTTACTGAACTGTTTTAAATATTTTCCCGGGGCGGAAAGCATGTCTTTATTAAAGTATTTAAGTACATACCGATCGTATGGAAACACTTGTATATTTATATATATATGGTTTGATGCACAGAATATATAAATTGTTTATCGTGTGGAATTGTTCTGGGGTAACATAGTTCCCAGAGGTTATTATTGTTCTGGGGTAACATAGTTCCCAGAGGTTATTATTGTTCTGGGGTAACATAGTTCCCAGAGGTTATTATTGTTCTGGGGTAACGTAGTTCCCAGGAGATTAATGGAAATGTTCTGGGGTAACATAGTTCCCAGCATAATTACATTACTAATAAATGATTATTAAAATGATCTGTCAGTGTTTATTTAAATTAGTGAAACTCACCAACTATTCGTAGTTGACCCGTTTTCTTTACATGTTTTCTAGGTATGCCCAAGTTGGAATGATTGATATGTGCTTAATGATCTGTGCTACTTGTTGGAAGCTTACCGATCTATATTTTGTAATGAATATATTAATGTCTTATCGGTAAAACATGTGCGTAACACCTAGACAGTAACGAAACTCGCAACAATGTAATATGATATAAATTAATGTAGTGGTAATTTTCTTTATAAGCAATGCTGTTGATATCAGATGTGTCTGTTGCATCCCGTTTACGTTTCCGCTGCGGTTACGGGGTGTTACAGTCCAGACTGCCCATCTCTTGGAGATTGGGCCCAAATCCTTTTTTCCATCTCCTCGTGGTAGGCCCAGCTCAAACAGCTCATCCATTCCTTTTTGGCAGCCCAAACCCAGCCCATGGTCAACCTACGGATTATCCGTATTTCCTTTCCTTTTTCCTTGTAGAAAGCCCCCATTAAGCTGAACATTCCACATCTAAACCCGTACACTTTGAAATCCCAACAAGACTCAGTGGATTCTTTAGCCCAATATCCCAAGAAAATGACCCATTTTTTCTTCTTGTCTCCCAGCTTAGAACCAAAGGAGACTGAATTTGATCTAGAGCATTAAACCAAAACTTTACTTAAGGGGTATTTATACTCCCTTAAGCCCATGAACTTAAAGCCCATCTTTCCTTTTTGGTCCATTATTAATCCCCTCTAATTAGCCTACTTATCTTTCCCTCTTTATTATTTTATTAATTATCTACTAACTCAAGTAAACCCTTTTGTCATAACAAATAAATATATTTAATATTGTTATTCGAAATTTTGGGATGTTACAAGTTTACCCCCCTTAAAAGAGGTTTCGTCCCCGAAACCTACTTAGTAACCCTGACAGGTTTACCTCCTGCTCTAGCCTCTTCATCTCGCGTCCAACTTTCTCACTTACCGCTTTACCTTATGTCATGACAATCATCGAGTTGATCATGGGTATTAGCTTTATTTGGTAGCTCCCCATGAAGTTCTCGATAATAGGTTCCAGAACACAAGAAATGCCACTTTATTTTAATCATTACCGTCTACTTTTGGCCTGATATGTTAGTACACGATTTTGCGTCTCGAGTCTTTGTATTTATCGTTTATGTATTTATCATTTTAATTAATGTATTAATTATTAAAGGCATTAATGTAGTTCGTTAAAGTATTGACTAGTTCATTAAGGATGTTTAACGAACTAGGTTTAAGTTATGTTCCCTCCTGATTCATTAAGAACGGTTAACGAATCAGGGGGTGTTTCGTTAAGTTTATTTCATTTATTGTAATGTAACGAAGTGGAGGCTAGTTTGTTACGGAATGTGTAATGAACTAGATCCATCTTCTATATATAGTGGTGTTATTCCACTGCTAAATTTAGTTTTGAGTCTAGATTATCGAACCTCTGCCCAATTTGTTTCTCTCAAGCTTTAATCTAATATTATACATACATATGCATACAATTAATAACATACAATTAAGTGTAATCATGAACTAGATCCGTAATCGTATTAATTATATATATCAGATATGAGATCTAAGGTTAGTATAAGGTAATCTCAAGTGGTATCAGAGCTTTCGGTGTTTGATTGCTTTTGATTCGAGTGTAATTTGTTGGTATTATTGATATAAGTTTTTATCCGGTTTGAGTTTGGATTGAATTGAGTTGATTCGAACTTGGATATGGATTGATTGGATTGGATTTGAGATTGTTAATGTATTGGTAAGGTTTGGTTGGAAGGAACTGAAATTTGGTTTGGTTTTGGACTGAATTGAGTTGGATTTGGATTTGGCTGGAAACTGGGTAATCGTTTTGGTCATATTGGCTGTGATATATGGTAATTTGATTTATGAGATGGTGCGATTTGGATTCACGTTGTGTTTCCGAGTGTATTGATAGTTTAATTGGACGATTTGGTTGTGTATCGATTGAGTATTACGAATTTGATACCTGGTTGATTGTTCATACGTTTCCAGAAATCTGGAATGTGTGTTTGAAGATTTGAATATTTGAAGATTCAAGCTAATTCGTTAATGTCTTAAGCTGATTCGTTATGGTTATTAGCTAATTCGTGAACAAATTTGTTACACATTCTAATTCGTGTCAACCAATTCGTGTGACACGTGTCTCACCTCGTTAACTGTTATTATAACAACTTTTGTTACGTGGCAATTGTTGTCAGAAGTTTGTTACAACCGTTGTAACAACCTGATTCGCTATAAGTTGATTCGTTATCAATTGTAGCTAATTCGCTACTTAAGTCGCTAAGATTACACTTAGTGATTCGTTAAAGTAAACCATCTGACTCATTACTTAATTCGTGGACCAATTCGTTATAATCTATTTCGTGTGAGATTATTCTAGATTCGTCAAAGTTACTGTTTCAGATTCGTTAAAACCATTTCTAATTCGTTACCTGGACAAATTTGTATTCGTTAAATTGTGATTCGTTAACCACTGTTCACAGTTCGTTAATTCTACTCTTCACAGTTCGTTAATATAATTTTCAATTTTAACCCTTGGAGTTTAAAAAATTGTCATTTAGCAAACATGGCTGGTATGTATGCACTAGCTTCCCAAAATATGTTAATGCAACAAATGTTGTAACTGTATACCGAGATAGGTTCACATTCAAAGTGTCCACGTTTAATGAAATTTAGTGATTTTGCTAAATGGGAATTCCATTTCCGTGCTCATCTAGGGTCAGTTCACCCTGATTGTTCATATTGCTTAGATGAGGTTTACACCGTTCCAATGATTGGGGATGAGACCATTGGTTTTACACCTAAAGCTATCTCGCAATATTAGGTTGAAGAAAAGAAAGCCTTAGAAATTGAAACGAAAGCTTATTCTACTCTCACTATGGCTTCACCCTAAAACATCTTTCATCAAGTTGGTAGCATTAAGATCTGTGCCTCATTATTCCAACACATTCGTATGAGGAGTATGGATAACACTGCTGAAAGCAAAAAGGTTATGCTCAAGTTTCAATTTAGAAACTTTAACCTACTTAATGGTGAGACAATTGAAGAGATGATAAAAAGATTTAATCATTTGATAGTTGAGATGGATAAGATGAGGTTGGAAACTTCTGAGATTGATAAGATTGACACCATTAAGAGTGCATTACCGAGTTCTTACTTGACTTTCTTGATGGTTCTGAAAGAGAATAATTATTTCAACAATAATGATCGAGGCACGAGAATACGATCTTAAATGTTAAAAGTCTTCAAAAGATAATCAAGATCCTGCATTGTATGGTGGAAGTATGCCATTAAGTTTAACCATTTCTCCTATCACTGCATTTCTAACACAAAATGCAAGTGATAATGCAACAACTATCTATAGTGATCCACGTGCTTGTTTCTACACAACTGGAAATTCTGGTTCATCTCGTATTTCTGGTTCGTCTGGGGTTTTGGAAATTCATCACCTTCAAATCAATTCTCATCACAACCGAATGTGAACATGAGGGAGGCTGAACAAAATTTTTCTTTCTTGTCTGCCTTCATGACTTCATATGAGAATCTGGTTAGTAGTAAAATTGCAACGAGTGATTTGACTGATGAAGACTATGATCAAATTGATCCTGATGATTTGGAACTGATGGAATTGAAGTGGAATATGTCTATGATAGTCAGGAAAGTGAAAAAGTTTATGCAGAGAACGGGTAAAGATCTTTCATCTTTGAACAATAAATTGGGGTTTGATAAATTAAAAGTCAAGTGCTACAACTGTCAAGAGTTTGGGCATTTTGCTAAAGAATGTGATAAGCCAAAGAAAGAGTACACTGGTCCAGAAAGCAAGATCAGAATTCATTCGGTAAAAGTGGAAGTGATGCGGAAAAGTCTTCTGGAATCAAACCGTCGTCTTCTGGATCCCAAGAAATGTTGTCCAATTTAGATGGCGATGAATGATCACAATGGTTGTTGTGACATGACAATCAAGCTAATTTGGTGATGTTTGGATTAAATGCAAGTGGGAGTGAGCTGTCTTCCGATGCTGATACTAAAGTCTGATTTAGATGATTCAAGTGAAAAGCTTCCAACCACTTTTGCATGTATGGCTAAAATCAGTGATTCAGCCACATCTTCTTACATGGCTAAGCAAAATGAGGTCAGTACTTCGACTTCTAAATTATCTTTTAATGTTTAATGTGCCGAGTGTGAAATCATAAGCCGAAGATAGATTCCTTAAAACTCCAAAATGATAATTTGCTAAAAGAAATTGTTTCTTTAAAGGACATTTATAGGCAATCCTTAACCTCTCAAATGAATTCAAGAGAGAAAATTGAGGCCTTAACTATAAGTAATCATGATCTTAAGGCTAAGTTATCGGTTAAAATGACTATCAATGATCAAAATTTTCAAGAAATTTTGAAACATAGATCAAAGATAACCGAGCTTGAAAATGAGGTTCTTGAGTTAAAGAACAAACTGGGCAAATTCAGAAATTCTTCCCTTTTGCTAAACGAAGTAATTGAAGTATCTGGTAGGCAAAAAGATTCAAAGAAAGGAATAGGTTTTGTTGAAATTCCACCACCTTTTCAGAATGATTACAAACCAAATCCTTTTGCTAGAAACAAAGAGGATGTGATTGTTAAAGAACCTGTGATTTCTGAAAAAGAAAAACCAGTTAAAGCCCAAACTACAACTCAGAAACCTCATGTTCAAAGCAACAAAGTCTTTGTCGAAAACGTTGATAAAGTCATCATTGAGGATGTGTTCGAATCTGAAATAATACATAAGAACAAGAACATTCCAAGTTCTAATAACATACTTTGTGAACCTAATGAATTTGAAGAGGTTGTATATGGTTCGCACACAACTCAGGTGAAACAAGAAAATCATGTTAAGGTCCAACCAGTGAGAGCTAAGAAACCAGAAAAGCCCAAAATTTATGATGAGGATTTGTTGCGTTTCATCAATCCAAATGTTTCCAAGCCATCTACTGGTCGTGTGTTTAAATTAAAGGGCAGGCACGATGTTCACTGAGAAAGACATTCCAATTAGTATCTTTAAACCGGAACTGATTGAAAGTGTTTTTCACAATGAAACCTCCAAGATTCAAGATCTTGAACGTCAGTATACTCAAGCTAAAACATCAGTTTCATCTGACCCTTTGACTAAAGCTAAGAAAGTTTTAAAACATGCTAAGAGAGTTCAGTTTGTAAAATCGACTGGTACCGATACTTTGAAAAAGTTTTTCAAATTGTTCTAACCTAGATTTTTTTTATTTGAGAAAGAAATCGGAGTCTTCTGATGATTTAGCTAAGAGTTTTACTAAGAACGTGAGTCATCATCATCCTTCTGTGACATATGTTAATGCTAAATCTCAACACAATCATGTGGACATGCGAAGCTGTTTCCTTTGCGGTCAAGAAGGTCATGTGGTGAGAAACTGTTGACAGAAGATTTCTCAGAATCTTCACCCATTTGTCAAAGATCAATCAAAACCAGTTCCTTTGATAAAAGAGATTCTGAAACAACCTGTGTTGTATGATGATGATACTCGCATCATGTTCTCAGACGTGAATCCTCGAAAGGTTGTTCATGTGAACGAAACTTATGGTCACGTTAAACCAAAGCTTGTTCCAACTGAACCGTTATGCAAAAATGTGAACTCAAATGTAGTTCAAGCTGCTTATCTAAGACGAATGTCTAAGAAGCCTGTAACTTATTATCAAGTTGTTGAACAACAATTGAATTCGGCTAAGTTTATTGTTTCTCAAGAAAACCAAAAGGTGCCCAAGACTGAGGCCTGGGCTGCCTTTTTGAACTAATCATTTTCTTTTGTGTGTAGGGTACATCCAAGACCATTTCTGATGAAAACTGGATTATGGATAGCGGATGTTCTCGTCATATTACTGGAAATCTCGACCTCTTAACCAATGTAAGAAATATTCAAGGGGGTTATGTGGCGTTTGCTGGGACTGGAGGTATAATCACACAAGAAGGTGATGTTTCAAATGGGCATATTACTTTTGAAAAAGTCAATTATTGTGACAAGGTAGACCATTATTTATTGAGTGTGTCGCAAATCTGTGACAAGCAATATACAACAATATTTGCCGATAAAGAATGTCTGATTTTGAAACCGGGTTATGTGATTCCCGAGGACATGGTTATCATGAGATCACCTCGATCAAATGATATTTATGTCTAAAATATGAGTTTTAAAGTACCAACATCTATCGAAACATATTTTGTCTCGAAAGCAACAGAGAAAGACTCTATTCTATGGCATCGTAGAATGGGTCACATTCATGTTCGTAAGAAGAACTATCTAATGGAAAATGACCTAGTTGAAGGTGTGTCTTTGAAAAACTTTAAGTTATCCGATCACTGTATTGCTTGTAAAAAGGGCAAATAGAAGAAAAAGTCACATCCTTCTAAGTTATTGAATTCCATTGATACTCCGCTTGAGAAGAAAAAGTCGCATCCTTCTAAGTTATTGAATTTCATTGATACTCCGCTTGAGAGATTTCATATGGATCTTTTTGGTCCAGTGAATCGTGCAAGTATCTCTGGAGATTGGTATTGCCTGGTAGTTACCGATGATTATTCAAGATACTCATGGGTCTCATTTATGAGTTCGAAAGATCAAACACCGGCTCTTATTTAGAATTTAATCACTAAGATCGAATCACTATACAAACAGAAAGTGAGGAGAATTCGAAGTGACAATGGTACTGAATTTAAAAATACTGTATTGGATTTCTTTTGTTTACAAAAGGGAATTCATCGAGAATACAGTGCCCCATACATACCACAACAAAAAGGTGTTGTTGAACGAAAGAATAGAACGTTGATTGAAGCTGCTAGAACTATGCTTGTTGATTCAAAGCTTCCTGTGCAATTTTGGAATGAGGCGGTGAATACTTCTTGTTATACACTCAATCGGGTTTTAACTACTAAGAAACTCAAGAAGATGAGTTATGAGCTGTTGAATAATAAAAAAATCTAATATAAAGTACTTGGAACCGTTTGGGTGTCCTTGTACGATGCTGAAGAAGGATGTGGGGAAGTTTGATGAAAAAGCCATTGAATGGTATTTCTTGGTTATGATTCTCCTAAGAAACGGGTATTTAACTTCACGTCTGGTTGTGTTGAGGAATGGTATCATGTGGACTGTCAAAAGTACACCACACCTCCTCAAGGGAAAGGTCCTGACTGGATGTTTGACTATGATGGCCTATTTAATTCATTTACTCCAACAACTGATCAACCAGATGAAGACTTAGTTCGTGCTTACTTTGAATAACAACTGGTAATTCATAGATTTTCAAGTTCAAATGATGTTGAAGCTCCAACCGATGCTCCAACTAAAGATCCTTATAATGATTCTTCAGTTCTCTTTGATAATGCATCTACTTCTTCTGACAATACTCCAGTTGTTGATCAAGTTATTGAACTAATAGTGATGTTTCATCTCACGAGCTGGGAGAACATTACACTAATTTATTTGAAAATGTTGATTTTCCTTAGAATCCCACTCTTAGGATCCATAATTATCATCCGAAAGAAAAAATTATTGGAGAACTTGATGTGGGAGTTCAAACACGTCATCAAGTTGCTTCGTCAAGTGAAAATAATGTATTGTATGCTTTTGTAGATTTACATTCGTTTGGAATTGTAAATCTTGCTAAATTCACTTGCTTTCTATCCCAAGTTGAGCCAAAGACTCCTCGTATGGCAATTCAAGATCCTTCTTGGGTAGAAGTCATGCAAGAAGAATTACAGCAATTTGCACGTTTGGGTGTTTGGGATCTTATCGACAAACCTGCTAGAGTCAAGAAAGCCATTCCGACTAAGTGGGTATATAAGTGTAAAAAAGATGATCGTTGGGAAATCGTGAGAAACAAGGCACGGTTAGTGGTGCAAGGTTTTCATCAGCAAGAGGGCATTGACTAAACTGAAGTATATGCTCCGGTTGCAAGATTGGAGTCCATACGAATCTTTCTGGCCTATGCAGCTTACAAGAACATAAAAGTCTATCAAATGGATGTCAAAAGTGTTTTTCTCAATGGTGAACTTCACGAGGAAGTGTTTGTTTTACAGCCTTCGGGTTTTGAAGACCCCGATTATCCTAACCGAGTTTATCGCTTAAACAAGGCATTATATGGTCTACATCAAGCCTCGAGAGCTTGGTATGGCAAGCTCGCCGACCATCTGACGGATAATGGTTTCAAACGTGGGACTGTTGACTGCACTTAATTTTACAAAAAAATTGGTGATGATCTTCTCCTCGTTCAGATTTATGTAGATGACATAATCTTTGGGTCAACAAACGACGCGTTGTGTAAGGAATTCGAGAAATCAATGAACACCAAGTTCGAGATGAGTTCGATGGGAGAGATGAAATTCTTTTTAGGGTTGCAGGTTCATCAGTCTGCGAAAGGAATCTTCATTCACCAGACTAAGTACGTGAACGATGTCTTGAGCCGATTCAAGATTACTGCCCGAAAAACCCCTTCTACTCCTCTCCCCGTGGGTCACAATTTATCACCGGATGAATTGGAGGATATTGTCTATCCTACCCTATATCGAGCTATGATTGGTTCCTTGATGTATCTTACTGCTTCTCGACCCGACATAATGTTTGCTGTTTGTTTATGTGCTAGGTACTAAGCTAGTCCCCGAGTGACTCACCTGGCAGCGGTCAAGCGTATTCTTCAATATCTGAGGGGAAATCCTGACACCGGGTTATGGGACCCCAAGGACGATACATTTGATCTTACCGCTTATTCTGACTCAAACTATGAAGGATGCAAGATTAACTTCAAATCTACTACAGCAGGGTGTCAATTCTTAGGAAGCTGGCTTTTTTCCTGATAGTGTAAGAAGCAGAAAACGGTCTCCACTTTAACCGCCAAAGCTGAGTATGTTGCAGCCTCGAGTTGCTGTTCCTGGGTTTTATGGATACAACAACATCTTCGCGACTACGGTTTGAAATTTCTTACTACTCCCATTCTAATTGATAATTATGCTGCTATTAGCATCACCAAAAATCCCGTGCAACACTCTAAAATGAAACATATCGAAATTTGATATCATTTCATACGCGATTGCTTTGAAAAGAAATTAATTGACTTTGTGAAAGTACATACCGATTTTCAAAAAGCTGATTTATTTACCAAAGCATTTGACAAAACGCGTTTTCAATTTTTGCTTGGTTTGAATAACTTAAAGACCTTTGCTGATATCCTGAAACTAGGATAACTATTTTTATTTTCAGTCTATTTTTACCTTAAATTATATTTTAATTTTGGTTTTTTGTGGATGAAAATAGGAAATACAAAAAGATTGTGCTTTTAGTTTGTATATATAAAACCCAAAAATATTGAAAAATTTAAAAATTCAAAAATAGTGTGTTTTCATGTCTTTATGTTTTTTAACACTTAAAAAAAATCTAAAAACATCTTGAAAATTGAAAAATCAAAAAGATTGTGAAATTTCTTGTTTGTACAGAAAAATCCGAAAAAGACAAAAATATTGTGTTTAAGTATGTAAAGAGAAAATCCAAAAAGTTTTTTGTTGCTTACGTTCGCTGAAAAATATGTCAATTACTCCTATTTGAAGAACATATACTTGTATATGTTTGGTCCTAATAATTTCTTATAAATATTCGGGATAGCCATTTATCTGACAATGGAATGTATTTGGGGCGTTCGTTATGCTTTTTACTTTATTTTCTCGCTGAAAACTATGTCGGTTATTTAAGTTTGTGGAGCATGTTTGCATGTTTTGGTTCTGTTATCTACTTGTAGATTGATAGGATTGCCATTAATCTATAGACTAAAAGTAACTGGGGCGATTAAATTCATTTTGTTTTATGCTCCTCAAAATTTTGAGTTTTTGAAGCAAAAAGAGAAAATGATAGTACATTGATTGTTTGACTCAAATCCAGCAAGAAATAAACTTAAAAGACTGAGTGCTTAATCATTGGTGCATTGATAGGTCTTAAACAAGATGTTAGAGTAAAATATGTGATATAAACATAAAGAAAAGCCAAATTGAAAGAGGTGGTAGTCTCTAGCAAAAATCTCGGTGAGGATGGCAGAATTGTAATAACCGGTCATACTCAAGCCTTGAAGCTAGTTATCACCCAAAAATATAATAAAGCAAATAACAAGCGTTAGGATTCTGGACACTGTGAGTCTTTATGCGGCTTAATCATCTGGGAATTCATAAGCATGAATATTTCACTCGCTTTTAGAGCAAACCCAAAGTCATTAAACTTGATAATTGTTATACTTCGTACAATCTAAACTACAGACTTGATCAAAATCCGCTGTTAGTCATACATCTGTTCCTCCCTTGTGCGTATCTCAATACCAATAAGAAACGGACCCCAGTGGATACAATGTATGTAAGCCGACAGATGGACTCGTGTATACTCACTCACAGTAAAGGAAACTTAATGCATTGCTCAAAAGTTCTAAAATCTTCAAAAATTTTGATCGACACTATAATGGTTTAAGTCAAGTTGGGGTGATTTGGCAAAAATCAAATTAAGCTTGAACCGAGAATAGAGGCTGAAAGTTTCTGATATTCTGTGCACTAATTGAACCATTAATCATATAAAAAAATGCTTGAAAGTTTGTTATAAGATTTAGGTGGACAACAATATCAATGACCGACTTAACGTCAGTCATAATATCGCTGAATATAAAACTGAAATGGAAGGGAAATTCAGTCAATATGATTCTCTGCTCAAACTCAACAAAAATCCAAAAATAAGTATTGCTTTTGATAAACCATAAAAAAACACAAAAATATTTTCTATTCTATGTTTTCCTTTTTTGGATATTTCTTTTGTATATATTTTACATTTTAATAATCAAATTAGTTTTTAACTTATTCGATTGCTGCGGACAACAAAACCGTGCACTAACATTTATTATTTAATTTTTCTTTTAAGTTATATATTTCAAAACGTGAAACGCTTTAAAGTATTCAATTATCGAGATATGAGACCTCGGTAACTCATTTAAATTAAAATTGTTTTATATAAATATTTAATTCATTAATTTAATTAATTTATTCATCAGTTTATTCATTTAAAAATATATAAAAGGTACTTCATTAATTATGAATAACAAATTAGGTCATTTTAACGAATTACATCCTAATTCGTTATCCTAATTCGTTTCTGCTACTTTGTAACGAATGACACTCAGTTCGTTATACATATTTAACGAATTAGACACGAATTGAATCAAATTCGCTATGCCACGTGTTAAATTCAGATAACGAATCATCTGATTCGTTAATTCAAAATTTAAATGAATCGGCTGATTCGTTACATCGAAAAGCGTGCCCGTCAGACTATATAGGACGGCGTGCATACGAATCGGTTACTATTCACTGTCTTCTTCTTCCCTTGGTATTGTTACTCTGCCAAAAATTTTCAAGAATTTTTGACCTTCGAATTTCATTGTCTTGATTATACTTTTGAATTTCTAAGGTATAGACGATCATACCTTTGTGATTTTCGTCAATTATGATAATGATTTGATAGGTTAATTATGCAATTTTGTTACCGTGTTTTTGAGGTTTTTATAAACATGAATCTATATGCTTAATACCATGTTGTGTACCACTATATTGATACCATGTAATCGGAATGTGTTTCCGAGATCCATAGTGGTCGTTGATTTGGCTTCATGTTGCTGATTATGGTTGTTTCAAATTCCTGATTATTTGTTTGACTTTTGAAGTTCTTGGTTATTTTGACCTTGACTAATTAAGTATAGATTAAGCTTATTTTGGCCATTCGTTATGCTTAACGAATTGGAACTAATTCGTGTCCAATTCGTTAGGCAATTCAAACGAATCAGGACAGCGAATCATATTTCTAACGAATCAGATTACGTATTCGTTATATATAACAAACTAGATTTTAGTTCGTTACCATCGTCATAGTAATTCGTTAGTCCTTATTCGTTAGTTATTTACTTGATAGCGAAACAGATGATTCGTTATAACAATATAACGAATCAGCTTGTTTTTAACGAATGACATTTAATCTTTATTATTTTATTTTAGCTTTTAAGGTTTATTTAAATTTTACAACTTTATATACTTATTTATATATGAATTATTACTGATTCTTGACATTGTTTATTTAGAATTATAGCCGATAACATGGAACAAGATCCCCCGGTTGCTGATCAACAACAACACAACAACAACAACAACAACACCAACAACAACAGCAGGAGTTACCAATGCTTCCGTATGATAGAAGGCATAATGTTTGTTCTTTTGTCGGTAAAAACTTTGCCGATGAAGCTATATTCGGGGACTTACTAGCATTTATTAGACGATCGGTTATAAACTTTGGTGTGACTGCTCGGCCTAAGGTTTATCTAAGTATTATACGTCAATTCTGAAACACGGCCGGCTATGTTGAAGTTGAGAACCACATCAAAGATACAATCAACCAAACTTCTATCACTATAGATACTGATGTGATCCGACGGGTGCTGCAATTTGGAGATAACATTGACCATCCTTGTGAATTTGATAAGGAATTGATTAAGGGTTTATTTCGTCATGTATTTTACGGTGGTGACATCGGAGATTCTATGTATAACAAGAATGGATTGTGTCCAACTTACAAATATTTACTGGATGTGTTGATCCATTGCTTGGGAGGTTGTAAAGGCAGATTTGATGAATGCCGGATCATGTTACAGTCGGCTTTCGTTGCATTTTTCAGAGATGATCTTCTATCATCTTAAGGAACAGTGTATTCAAACAGTTCAACGAAAGAAATTTCTAATGTATCCTCGGTTACTCCAATTAATTATTCAAGATTTGATCCCTAATCTAGTGATTGATCAAAAATTGGTGGAAGATGTGTTACCACTAGATTACATGATGGTTGATACTGTACGAAGAATGAAGATCTATCGAAAGGATAAACCTAGGACCAAACGTTTGATTGGTCATCTGGTTAATCCAGCCTATGTATGTCCTGACAATGATCGCTGGATCCATGACGATTTGGATTTTGAGCGTGAGGAAGGACCAGGTGGGAATGATGGTGGTGATGATAGTGGTGATGGAGATGCTGATACACTTGAGCAACAAGCTCCGGTTGAAGTTGCTTTAGCTATTACAATTTCCGCTCAACGCAAGAGAAAGGGTAAAGAGTTGGCTACTGAATGATCGTCTAAGCGACAAGTGTCGGCTGGTGCAGGCGTTTCGTTTGGAGTTCAGCCTCCAAGGTCGTCCGTTTCTCAAAGACCAGTGGTGCCGCTTACTACTAACACCCCGGAACTCACTTTGACGACCACGCTTACGTCTGATCCTAGGCTTGGAATGATTCCTCAAACTATGTTATCTACAATATGTTGGTGCATGATGTCAGTAGTTCAGTATCTTGTGTTTGTTTGTGTCTGTAATCGTTTAGTTTGTTTGTTTTGTGTTGAATAGTGTTTGTTATATGTTCGCCATGTGTTGGGCGAACTTGAAGGACAGCGAAGTTATGACAACTTCGCCTAGTGTGTTAGGCGAAGTTGTCGAGTATTATAAACCCATAACTTCGGGTGTGTTGAAAAACTTTTAACGATTGTGTGATTCTCTGTATCACGTGTTGGTCTTTGCAATATATCAAGTATTATCTTATGTTCTTGTGTGTTTGCTTAGATTCAACGTACTAATTGTATTGAAACTCGTATCGTATACGTGGGGATTCCGCACCCTCGTGTTACGAGATACTCCTATGTAGATCCTGCTGGGAACCTACAATTGGTATCAGAGCATTTTGCTCGTGATTGTGTGGTTCGGGATTATCACACGGGTGTTAAGATCGTTCCGTTAGACCATTCGCGAAATGAGTTTACGTTTAAATACCTTGTTTTTGTTAGTCGATCCTCATCCCTCATCAAATACACCTTTCAATCACCCTCGCGATCCTCGAAATCGACCTACCCAACCTGCAAAACCTCTTTGTTCTTCTAGCGAACTTGCCGTCACAAGAATTAGGGTTTAAGCGAACATATAAGTTTTTGGCGAAGTTGATAACCAGCGAAGTTGTTCAGCGAAGTTGTCATCCAGCGTAGTTGTTAGCGAAGTTGAAAAGCAGGCGAAGTTGTATCAACTTCGCTATTGCACACTGTTCACAGAAGTTGATATTTAAGGTTTGAATCTTGTTTCAGTCAAGTATGACTTCGATAAACATCACGGAACTAGTAAAGATGGAGGTAGAAGCTGGTTCAACAACTAAAGCCCCAAAATTGCTGAAAGGCACTGATTTCGTTGCATGGAAAGATCGATTTGAACAGTATGTGAAGTATCAGGACGCAAAGATGTGGGTTTGCATTCAAGACGGGTAGATACCTCCAACATCCATGTTTGAGGGTCATGAACAGATTAAGAAGTACAGTAAGATGGAAGATGATGAAAAGAAAATGTATGAGGCAGAAAGTAAAGCGCATGCAACTATAACCATGGCTCTCCCGCAAGAGATTCTTCATACTTTTAAGAAATACAAAACAGCTAGAGAGCTATGGGAAGCACTAGAGAATATATATGAAGGAAATGTTGGGATACGTACCTCCAAGACAAAACTGCTGAAAACTCAATTCTCTGTATTCAAGTATCTGAAAAATGAATCACTTGATGACATCGTCACACGATATTATCATCTGATGACCGAGCTAAATAACTATTCCATTGAATACAAGGAAGAAGAGATAGTGGAAAAACTTCTTGATGCTCTCCCACCAAAATGGGAGATGTACACTGAAATGATGAGAGAAGATAAGGACTTTGAGAAGATTGATTTGGAGACGGTGGTAAATAAGTTACGGAATTTTGAACTTAACATGGCTCGAAAGGAGACACCAGGTGATTAGGTTCAGGATCCGGGAATGTATGGTGCGAAAGTCACTCCAAACTCAAGTTCAAATTCAGAATCCACTTCCTACTACTCAAAGGAGGAATCAAACTCCACTCCAGATGGTCATGTGATTCTCAATATGGATGGTGACGTATGTTTCGTAGCAGGAGGTAGTAGTTCCTCAAAACCTCAAACCACAACTGGTAATTTCTAATCAAATGCTCCAAGCAAGAACTACTCACAGATGCCTATGATTGTGAAATCAGCTGAACAGCAGTTTGCTCTCTATGCATCCTTCATTGCATCTTATGAGAATTACATCAAAGGTAAAATAGTCGACCCTGCAACTTTGGATGAAGACTATGATCAGATCGACGCTGATGATCTGGAAGAAATAGATCTGCAGTGGCAGATGGCTATGATAGTAAGAAAGGTAAAGCGATTTATGAAGAAAACTGGTAGAAAGTTCGTTGGAGAAAGACCGGGGTTTGATAAGTCAAAAGTTCGTTGTTATAACTATCAACAAAATGGTCACTTTGCTAAAGAATGCACAAATGAGAGAGTCGAACGAAGCCAGAAAAGGCCTGCTCAATAGAATGGGGTTGGTAATGAAAATAAGGCTATGGTATCTCAACAGAACGGTGGATACAACTGGAATATACAAGTTGAGGAGGTGTTCGAACAGGCAAATCTGGTAAACATCGAAACTGGAGGAAGTGAAAAAGACACGGGGGAAGATCAAGCATACATGGCAGAAGTGAGCGATCAGCTCTCTGAGGTAAATACTGAAATTCATTGTGAACAGTATGAAAACCAGTCTGATCAATTGAAAACATTAACTGGTCAGTTTTTTAGTTTGGACACTCAATTTAAAAACTTAAAAGAAGAACATCACTATTCTAAAACTAAAGAAAATAGTTACTCGGTAAAATAAAAGCTAGTGAAAAGGATATCAGAAGTCTTAAAGCCACTCTAGCTAAAAAAATACAAGTAATTGATCTTATTTATGAAGTGTTAGAAGAAAAGACTAAACTAATTGCTGAAAAGGATAAACAGATAGCTGATTACCAGGTAAAAGTGATGGAACTGAACAGAAAAATTGAACAATTTAGAAATTCTTCTGCAATGTTAGATCACATCATAAGTGTTCAATGTTCCCCAGTTAACAAAGGGGGAATTGGATTCTCTGAAGTTCCACCACCATACAACAATAATTATACTTATGATCCGAGTAATCAGCAATCTGCTAATGTTGAAATTAGTCAGACAGTACCAATAAAAGTTTCTGCTAAAGAAACTGAAGTTAATGAGAGTGAAACAAGTAAGACAAGTTCATATGTCACAAGTTCTATCTCTAGTTCTGTCTCGTCAAATTCGGATAAGACGCCCGAATCGGGTGAGATAAAAAAAGAAGTTGTGTTATTAAAACGAGGGGAGGACTATAAGTTTGATGAGAAGAAATCTTCCCTAAATTCGTTCGTCACACCATATGTGAGACAAACGGATAGTAACGCAACCTCGACATCTGCTACAATTTTTGAGACGAAAGTTCAAAACAACCAGAATAGTTCGAACATAAGTTGTTTTAGATGCAACAGGATAGGACATCTTGTCGCTGATTGTCCTCTGAAACAAAGAAAACCTAGAAATATGAGACCTACCAAAACTGAGAATAAAACGAATACTAATTATGATGCTGGTAAGAATGTGAACACACCAACTTTCAATTATCGGACTAATCCAAGATTTCAAAGAAACCAGTCTCGTTTTTTTCCAGTTAAGTACTAAACCAATAATTATAATTCAATTAACTCACGAAAGTTTGGATGGGCTCATAGCCAGTCATCTAGAAGTTTTCCTTATAGAACTTATAGAAACTCTCCTCAAACTAACTTTGGGCAACCAAGATACTGGATACCGGATAACAGATTTAATCAACCCAAGACCAGAAGGTCTTGGGTCCCCAGATTTTAATCTATCTCTTTAATTGTGCAGGAACAGTCAAATAGAGCTGTAAACAATATGTGGGTTGTTGACAGTGGCTGTTCCCGGCACATGACTGGTAACAAGAAATTGTTACGTGACTGGAAATCTGTTCAAGGAGGACGAGTTAGTTTCGCAGGAGAAAGTGCTGGAAGAATTAGTGGTATTGGGACTGTGACGAATGGAAGAATAAAGTTGGAAAAGGTGAATTTTGTGGAAGATTTGAAGCATAACTTGTTGAGTGTATCTCAGATTTGTGATAAAGAATACACTGTTCATTTTACTAAAGATGAGGCACTCGTACTTTATCCTAGTTTCAAGATACTAGAGACGTGGGTTGTAATGAGAGCTCCAAGAGAGAAGAACACGTATGTGATGGATATGAGATCAACCGAGATAACAACAGAAGAGTCATGTCTTCTGTCAAAAGCAACAGAATCTGAGTTAGAACTGTGGCACCGAAGAATGGGTCATATTCATCTTCGCAAGATGAATTACATTGTCAAGAACGGGCTGGTACTTGGGGTTCCCTTGAAGAATTTTAACTTTGAAGATCAATGCATGTCGTGCAAGAAAGGAAAGCAACACAAAAAGCCTCATCACTCTAAAAAGGTTAACTCAATTGTCAGCACCTTAGACCTACTTCACATGGATCTCTTTGGTCCTGTGAATGTAAAGAGTCTAGGAGGAACTTCATACTGTTTGGTTGTAACCGATGATTACTCTCGATACTCTTGGGTATATTTTCTGAAGGCAAAAGATGAGACAGTTCAGTTGGTAATTAACTTGATTACCAAGGTGGAAAATATTGTTGGGAGGAAGGTTAAGTACATCAGAAGTGATAATGGTACAAAATTCAAGAACTATCAGATGGAGATGTTTTGTTTACAGAAAGGGATAAAGCATCAGTACAGTGCCCCATATACTCCACAACAAAATGGAGTAGCTGAAAGGAAGAATAGAACTCTAATCGAAGGCCCCAGGACCATGCTGGCAGATGCTAAACTTCCCGTGGTGTTCTGGGCTGAGGCTGTTGCTACAGCCTGCTATATCCTTAATCGTGTTTTAACTGTTAAAAGATTAAATAAAACCTGTTATGAACTTATGCATGGTAGAAATCCAAACTTGAAGGGTCTTGAACCTTTCGGGTTCCCATGTTCGATATTAAAGACTAAATCTAAATTTGGTGAGAAAGCTGACGAAGGAATCTTAGTTGGCTATGTTGTTGGGACACCCAACAGAAGAGTCTTTAATCTATCGAATAGCAAGGTTGAGGTGGTCTGTAACACTGGCATTACTAGTTACAAATCACCAAGGCCTAGCATGGGACCGGCAGAGGTTTTCGACTATGATAAGCTATTCAAATCTTTTAATGTTCCCTACTTGGATTTTGCAGACATTGATGAGAAAATGGCCTCACAGATACTGTATGACGAAGAGGAGACCATTGTGCAACGTCCACAATATGATGAAAATCAACCAACCTCGTCAAGTGCGGTTGAAACTCCTGTTGTCTCGAATGAAGATGAATTCTACAATCCATTTCACACTCAACCTCAGTCTCACACTGATGAACTTTCTTCAAATCTTGAGAATAATCTGGAAGTCGGTCCGGTATAGTCCACAAAAATTCACAAGAATCATCCTTTGGAGAATGTGACCGGTAATCCTTCTGATGGTGTACGTACTAGAAGAAGTTTGGATGAACACACGTGTGTTTATGCAAGCATTAAAGACACGGGTGTTATAAATGAATGCTTGTACACCTGCTTCATCAGCCAGATTGAACCAAAGAATTATCAAATGGCACTGAAGGATAGCTCGTGGGTTGAAGCCATGCAGGAAGAACTGACACAGTTTGAGAAGATGGAAGTATGGCAATTAGTTGAAAAACCGCAAAAAGTGAACGCTATCGGTACAAAGTGGGTTTTTAAATGTAAGAGAGATGAGAAGGGGATAATCATACGCAACAAGGCAAGATTGGTAGTGAAATGGTTTAATCAGCAGGAAGGAATCGATTACAATGAAGTGTTTGCTCCTGTGGCGAGATTGGAGGAAATTCAACTGTTTTTGGCATTTGATGTACACAAAGAGAAGAAAGTGTTCCAGTTAGATGTGAAAAGTGCCTTTCTTAATGGTAAAGTCGATGAGGTGGTATATGTTGAGCAACCTCCGGGTTTCCCTGACCTAGTTTTTCCTGATCATGTGTACAAACTGAGCAAAGCACTATATGGGTTACATCAGGCACCTCGAGTCTGGTATGCAACTTTGTCAGACTACTTGCTAGAGAATGGGTTTGAGAGAGGGAAAAATGATAGTACATTGTTTGTCAAGAGGAAAGGGGGAGATTTTCTACTCGTTCGATTATGTGGAAGATATCATCTTTGCTGCCTCAAGAGTTACTATGTGTCAGGAGTTTGAAGCAGTCATGAAGAAAAGGTTTGTAATGAGCGCCATAGGCGAATTAACTTTCTTTTTGGGCTTGCAGGTAGATCAGAAGAAAGATGTCATGTTTATTCATCAAACGAAGTATGTCCATGATGTGCTTAAACGCTTCAAGATGGATGATAGTACCCCATTCGACACTCCCATTTGCGTCAAACACAAACTGGGTGTTGATTCCGATAGTGATGAAGATGCGGATCCCACTCAATATCAGGCAATCATAGGTTCTTTAATGTATCTAACTGCATCTAGACCTGACATTATGTTTGCAGTATGTCTTTGTGCTCGTTTTCAGGAAAACCCGAAGGAATCACTCATGAAAGGAGTGAAGAGAATCTTGAGGTATCTCAAAGGAAAGCCTAAGTTGGGACTATGATACACGAAAGAGGGAGAACTGGATTTGGTAGCATACACCGATTCTGACTATGGAGGTTGCAATCAGAACAGGAAGTCAACAACCGGTGGATGTCAGTTTCTCGGAGGAAGATTGGTGTCGTGGCAGTCCAAGAAGCAGACCTCAGTAGCCATTTCCACCTGCGAAGCAGAGTACATGGCAGCATCAAACTGCTGCTCATAGGTTTTATGGATACAACAACAAATGCGCGATTATGGTCTGGATTTCACTCAAACTCCTATTTGCATTGATAACACTGCTGCTATCTCAGTAACTAACAATCCCGTTAAACACAGTAAAACTAAACATATTGACATTCGTCATCATTTTATACGGGATTGTGCTGAGAATAAATTAATTGTGCTTGAAAAGGTTGATTCACTGGATAATTTTGCCAATCTTTTTACTAAAGCGTTTGACCGATCCCGTTTTCAAAATATTGTTGAGCTTAGTGGGATGATCAATCCCGAGTAACCTTGTTGTAGGTTCCCTGGACGGATCACACGAGATATCCCGATATACACAGGTGCGGAATCCCTGTGTAGATCGTTACGGACGTAGAACACAAACACACGAACACACGAATACGATACGAACAAACACACGTTATATTAATAACTCAACACGTGATATAATCACAGTTACAGACTCTCGACCTCACGTCACTTGACTCACACGAACAACTTGAACACCAAAACGATAAGCCGTAACCTATATAAATACACGACAACTTCGCCTCAGGCGAAGTTGTCCATAACTTCGCTTGGTTAACAAGTTCGCCTAAGCGAACTTGTCAACAATTCGCTTGGTTAACAAGTTCGCCTAGGCGAACTTGTCAACAACTTCGCTTTAAACAAACAAATACATAAACAATATTACAGACTCGATTACAGACACTAGACATATGAACTACTAACATTTATGCACCAACAGACTCCCCCTTGGCAGTAGCTTCATATCTTGATCTTTCAGCTCTTGTCTCGTAATCCTGTAACTTCAAGCGTGCACTCCTTCTCTAACGCACACCGACACAACCCTTTGATATTTCCTTGCTTCATCCTTCCAAGCAGGAATATAAAAGATCTTTTTCTCGTTAAGCATCTTCAAATCAGCTTGCGATAAGTTAACAAGATGCATCGGATCGTAAACTCTAAGGATCTCTTGTTCATCCTCATCTTCCATCACTTCCTCCGCTGTCTCACAATCAACGAACCACCACTTTAGGTCTTTGAGCACATCCTTGGGCATAAGCTTCATCGGTACTTCTTTAAGGCACCAGATTGGTTTATACTTCATAACCATCCAAGGCTTTCCATCAGCTCTCAAACCTCTATCATTGTCTTCAACAAGTTTCCCTTTCTGTGGTTTCAACAGCTCAAACTTCTTTTCCTTTATGCTCTCTTTCCATACGATTTTCCCTATGACTCTAGCCATATTATCGTCACTTCGATTGATCAACCCCAATCTGGCTAAGTCTTTAACCTCACACTCAGGCAGTGTGTTTAACGATCTCAACATTCTTCTAAGGTACTGAACTCCATCATATCGTTTAATCACGAAGAGCCGCAACTACTCATCATAAATCCAGCATATAATCCCTTTCTTTGCTTCAGCATAGCCCTTAATATTGTAACTCTTTTTGAACATTGTAGGGACTGCCGGTTTCTTCGTTTTGACGAACCATTGAGCATATCCTTCCTTCCACCTCAGCTGCTCTTCCCATTCAGTATCTTCAACTGCCGTCTGATCACCCATATCGGCCTTCTCAACCTCTGGAATGTCATGTTCGACATTTTCCTCTACTATCTCTCATTCCTCAATCTCATTCTCAATCTCAATCTGCTCACCGATCTTCTCAATCACATCACTCGGCAGCACATCTTCATCAAATAACACATCGTCACTGAACATATCATCGTCAAGTTCCCTCAACGCATCAATCACGTCATCATCAACCAACACCACATCATCACCACCAGAACCACCAGCCGCGTTGGCAGACTCCCCCTGAGCTGTGGAAGTACCAAGAGCTTGAGAAGTTCTTGGCAGCTCACCACCTGCATCTTTCGATGCATTGGGATCATCGTCTCGGTCATTTCTTCTTTTCGTCCTTAGCTCGTTGCCCTTACAGCTCATCTCCCCCTGAGATGCCAAGAACTCCTTCAAGGCATCTATAATTTTCCCATGCTCAACCAGGAGGGATGACTGTAGTTGATTTGCTTCTACTAGGCGTTGAATAGTCTTCGATTGCTCTGCAACGATCCGCTCTAGTGAAGCTATTCTCTCTGAGTCTGACATAGGCGTAGGCGAGACATAAGAAGCAGGCGTAACCGCAGGTGGTACCATACCTGATAACCCTGCAGTAGTGACGACCGTTGACTCTACAAATCGTGCAGCAACCACCGACTGAGTAAGCGTTGGAGGTGGTAGAGACACAATCTCCGGAGTCGACATCTGGATAGTAGTGGTAGATGGAATGCCAGCAGATGATGTAGCCACCACGGGAACATCCGCAGTGCTTGTACTTGTAACCTGTACAGAAGTAGGAACGATAGACATACCAGACAGTGCAGCCGGAGCGAAACGTACCATCCTTGAAGTCTCTCCAGCTCCCATACCTGCACCTGTCCTTTCCCGTCTTGAACGTCTTATCAGCTTATGAATATCTTCTTCCTCTTCTGACTCATCATCATCCTCCGTTCTCTTTCTCTTCCCAAAAGTTCTCTCTCGAGACACCATCAACCGTCTCCCCTCATCCATGATCTCATCCAAATCTGAGTCAGCCATCGACGTAGCTGCTCTAGTAACACTCACACCCGAACCCTGTGCAGCAGAGACCTGCACCTCTTCCAGCGGATCAACTCGGTCCATATCAAAGTAATCTTGACCACCAAATACTTCATCAAGATCAATATTCTCCTCAGCCGTCACAACAGGCACAGCAGATGCAGCTTGAGTTGCTCTTGCCTGTCGCCGTTGAGGATCTCTGAACTCGTCCCCACCAGCAGGAACATACTCTGGGTTGATTAAAAACCCAAACAGTGGAGTATGCCTTGGACGCCGCTCAGGCTTGCTCCTCGCACTCGAAGTGCGGCATTGAGCGAAGATACGCTTGCTCACAGATTCCACGTATCTTATTGGTCGTCGCTGAGGTAGATTCGGAGCCACATGGTTCAATATCATCTGGATGAAACGTGGATACATAATGAACCGCTCCCGAGCCATCGCCCTTCTCTGTCTATCGATCTCATAAAAGACAATCTGACTAAAACTATAGCGTTTATTGTAAGTCAGTGCAGTCATTGCGGACTGCATGGTCGCACCCATACCGTCAGTGCCCGCCTTCCTTCCTGACATGCAAACTATCATGACGTGCATAAGGAAGTGCCACTGACCAAGTAGAAAACCCTTCCGTCTCTGTGTATCGCCTAATGGACCAGAATAGCCCATTCGGAGAAACGCTCCATCACGAAACGGAGCCACAAACTCAGTTGGGTCGTCCCTCGTCTCTTCTCCAAACCGTAATGCCACCCGAATCTGTTCAGAATTGAACTGAACCTGTTGATTGTTCACAGTCGCTCGCATGACCGGGGGCTCAACACGACAATCGTATTCTACCGTCTGCCAAAAGTCTTCGATATTCGGTAAGGATATCGGCAGAGTCGTCGTGATAGCATGAAATATCCTCGAGCGTATGAGGAAAGAAATGATCTCACGGTAGTCTTCAACACCGCTCATTTCCGGGTCTAAGGTGATGAACATGTTGTGACCCGGAAAGAATCGCCTCTGGTTATCACCGTCATCTCCTCCAGCACCTCCAGCACCGGCAACAGCAGCCATCTCTGCAACAAGCGAACCAAGTTAGATAAACATTAAAGCATAACACAAGTTCGCTTATTACCATGAGCGAAGTTGTGATAAAGACTGTATAGGCGAAGTTAAAGTTTGGGCGAAGTTGGGAACAACTTCGCTTCAGCTTTAAGTTCGACTAAAAATTATTAAGTTAAAAAGGTTCCAGGCGAAGTTAAAGTTGGGGCGAAGTTGGGAACTTCGCTTCATCTTTAAGTTCGCCTCACCACAACATCGCCTCAGGCGAATTTAAGTTTCAGGCGAAGTTGAACAGATAACTTCGCCTCAGGCGAATTTAAGCTCTAGGCGAAGTTACGGATAACTTCGCCTAAAC
Source organism: Bidens hawaiensis (assembly GCF_021521415.1). NCBI lineage: Eukaryota > Viridiplantae > Streptophyta > Magnoliopsida > Asterales > Asteraceae > Bidens > Bidens hawaiensis. Next base: position 436,343 of record NW_027491579.1, on the reverse strand, counting down.
CTTAACTTCGCCTGAATCTGAAACGGCGACAGTGAGGTTTGAATCAAACATCGGAAAATCTGGGATTTTGGTTAAGTTTGAAGATCAAGGACCCCGAAAAACATTGTTTAGGGTCTATCTTGATGATCAAATCGTTCATGAACACGTAACAACAGGTTTTGAAAATCCGGGTTCAAAATCCGATGGTCCGAGGTTTCGAAACAGTTCGAAACGACCACTGTTTAGCATGAATGAACATGGAGTGTATGATAAATCGACATCTCGAACCTTGAAACGTGAGGAAATCTGAGAAAAATAACTAAGAATCGGATTGAAGCAATAAGTTCGCCGGAGGCTGTATATGTTCGCCGGATATATCTGATAAGTTCGCTGTTTGAAAATAATGAAAAGGTTTGACCTTTGAACATCCTTATATAGGGGCGGAGTTATACAGGCGAAGTTACGGATAACTTCGCCCAGGCGAAGTTATTCACAACTTCGCCTGTTTAACAACATCGCCTATATTTACAAAATCAAACCTTATAATTTGAACATTTTTCAATTAACACTTTAAAACTTCCCTTTAAGAAATAAATGACATGATCAATTCTAAGTAACCAGTTAAAAACTATCTAAATACAAAAACTTAAAAAAAATTAAAGTATAAGGGATTAAATTTCAGTCTAGTTAGGGACTACCACGTTTTAGAAAAGATCCGAACAGGAATCATACTAATTACGTGACTGTCACATAGATCCGTGTTTAGCTGTATTATGACATATAGAGACAGGTTGTAAGCAGGTATAACTTAAAGTGGTTTTCATCGTTTCTGTGATACGAGTTAGGTTCGATTAAGCCTCAAAATTTAAGTGGGCAACAACTAAGAGATTTTGATGCCTCCTATCTATTCTCAAAGCGTATTTGGCTTTCCCCAAGTCACCCCGAATTGACTTCGACCCATAGTGTCTGATTAAACTTGTAAGTATTCTTGATCTGCTTCCCGTTCTTCTCTCTTACTCAATGATTGTGAAGTCTTGATTTTGTCATCTCTAATATGTTTCAATAACTCCAAATATTTTTTTTTTTTTTAATAAACATAGACTTCAAAGTAGAAATTAACTGCAAGTCCCGAATCTGGATCACTGCAGTATCTTGAGACGCTATCTTCACGGGAATCAGAACACTTACGGGCTCGTGTATGACTGGGTAATCACTTTTCTGCCTATCATTCGGAAAGATATATATGAAGACATGCAAAACTCTTAAGGAGTTTCCACGTAAAATCAAGTAAATTTAGTTTGTATCACATCTACTTTTACGCACCATTAAAAAGTTACCATGACATACAATGACTGTTCTAAAGCCTAATAACTTCACTAGTTAAGCACACAGAATCAGTATAACTATCATTTTCCAAGGTTGGATCAATTTTTTGTTAAACATAGCAAATGAACTTCTTACGAAGTAGTAGACTTGAAAAGTAATTTCATTTCCCAGAAAAATTTTGAATTCTATCGCCCCGATCGATTCAAAGTCTTCAGGTAAACGGCTATCCCGAAGATCCAATGGATCAGCTGGACCGACCACATACTAGTATGTGTCCTTCTAACTAATTATGATCGACTAATTTTCAGCGAAAAAATAAAAACTCATCATAACCGCCCCGGTCACTTTCAGTCATCTGGTTAATGGCTATCCTCATATTCTATAAGGACCAAACATATCCTAAGACATGTCCTTCAAACTGAGGTAACCGACATAATTTTAAGCGATTAGTGACGTTTTTTTTTTATTTAAATACAAGAAAAGCATGGTTACTCGGGATTGATCATCCCATTCAGTTCAATAAGGTTTTGAAATCTGGATTTGTCAAACGCTTTAGTATATAAATCAGAGAAATTATCAAGCGTATCCACCTTTTCAAGCACAATCAATTTCTTCTCGGCACAATCCCGTATAAAATGATGACGTATGTCAATATGTTTAGTTTTACTATGTTTCACAGGATTATTAGTTACTGAGATAGCAGCTGTGTTATCAATGCAAATAGGAGTAAGTAAGAAATTCAGACCATAGTCGCGCAACTGTTGTTGAATCCAAAGAGCCTGAGAGCAGCAGTTGGATGCTGCCATGTATTCTGCCTTACAGGTTGAAATTGCGACTGAAGTCTGCTTCTTGCATTGCCACGACACCAATCTGCCACCAAGAAATTGACATCCTCCAGTTGTTGACTTCCGACTCTGATTGCACCCTCCATAATCAGAATCTGTGTAAGCGACCAGCTCCAAGTCTCCTCCTCTCGGGTACCACAACCCCAGCTTCGGCTTGCCCTTGAGATACCGCAGTATCCTCTTTGCACCTTTCAAATGAGATTCTTTTGGATTTGCCTGAAAACGTGCACAAAGACAAACAGCAAACATTATATCAGGCCTAGATGCAGTTAAGTACATTAAAGAACCTATTATTGTCCGATATTGAGTTGGGTCCACATCTGCATCACCGTCTAATTCAGCACCCAATTTGTGATTGACGCAGATTGGAGTATCATATGGAGAACTGTCCTCCATCTTGATGCGCTTGAGCACATCACGAACATACTTCGTCTGATGAATGAACATCCCGTCCTTCTTCTGATCAACCTGCAATCCTAGAAAGAAAGTTAGTTCACCCATAGCACTCATTTCAAACCTTTTCTTCATGACGGCTTCAAACTCCTGACACATGGAGACTTTTGACGCAGCAAATATAATGTCATCCACGTAGACTTGTACCAGCAGGAAGTCGCTTCCATCTCTTTTGAAGAACAACGTGCTATCAATTTTCCCTCTTTCAAAACCATTCTCGAGCAAGTAATCCGATAAAGTTGAATACCAGGCACGAGGTGCCTGATGTAATCCATACAACGCCTTGCTCAACCTGTACACGTGATCTGGAAAGTCTGGGTCAGGAAAACCCGGAGGTTGCTCAACATACACAACCTCATCAACTTTCCCATTCAAAAATGCACTCTTCACATCTAGCTGAAACACCTTCATCTTTTCATAAGCAGCAAACGCCAAAAACAATCTTATGGCTTCCAACCTGGCGACAGGAGCGAACACTTCGTTATAATCAATCCCCTCTTGTTGATTAAAACCTTTAACGACTAGCCTCGCCTTGTTTCTTATAACAATCCCCTTATCATCTCTCTTGCACTTAAACACCCATTTTGTGCCTATCGCATGCACATTCTTTGGTTTTTCAACCAAAGTCCAAACTTCCATCTTCTCGAATTGAGCCAACTCTTCTTGCATGGCTTCGACCCACGAGCTGTCCTTTAAAGCCATGTGATAATTCTTCGGTTCAATCTGGCTTATAAAGCAGGTGCACAGGCATTCATTGATTATTCCTGTCTCCTTAATGCTTGTATAAACACAGGTGTGCTCATTCAAGCTATTTCTAGTTTGTACACCGGAGGACACATCACCTATCACATTCTCCAAAGGGTGATCTTTATGAATTCTCGTGGTTGGTACAGAACCGACATGCAAATTGTCTTCCAAGTTAGAAGAGAGCTCGTCAATGGTTGTTTCATGCTGAGAGTGAAAAGGATTGATAAATTCTTCTTCAGTTGAGGCCGCAGGGGTACCGATAGTGTTTGATGAGGAAGGTTGACATTTATCAATCAGCTGTCTTTGCAATAGATTTTCTTCCTTATCAAGTATCATCTTCGTCGCAACTCTCTCTTCCTCTTCTGCAACATCCAAAAACGGTACTTTAAAAGACTTAAAAAGTTTAACATAGTCGAAAAGCTCAGCAGGTCCATTGCTTGGTTTTGGCGGTTGGTAACTTGTGATATCGGTGTTACACACCACCTCCACCTTGCAGGTCGAAGTATTGAAGACACGTCTGTTAGGAGTCCCAACAACATAACCGACTAAGATTCCTTCATCGGCTACTTCACCAAATTTAGAATTTGTCTTCAAAATCGAACAAGGGGACCCGAATGGTTCAAGACCACTCAAATTGGGCTTTCTCCCATGCATAAGCTCGTAACACGTTTTATTAAGCCTCTTAACCGTTAAGACTCTGTTCAGGACATAACAGGCTGTAGCAACAGCTTCAGCCCAGAACACCACAGGAAGCTTCGAATCTGCCAGCATAGTTCTGGCTCCTTCAATTAAAGTTCGGTTCTTCCTTTCAGCCACTCCATTTTGTTGCGGAGTATACGGAGCGCTGTATTGGTGTTCAATTCCTTTCTGAAGACAGAAGATCTCCATCTCAAAATTCTTGAACTCCGTTCCATTGTCACTCCTGATGAATTTAACTGTTTTACCCATGACGTTCTCAACTTTGGTAATCAAATTCTTCACCATTTGAGCCGTCTCATCTTTCGATTTCAGAAAATATACCCACGAATATCGCGAGTAGTCATCAGTGATCACCAAGCAGTAAGAAGTACCTCCTAGACTTTTTGCATATACGAGACCGAAGAGATCCATGTGAAGCAATTCTAGAGTACTGGCAATAGAGTTGACCTTCTTGGTGAGATGGGATTTCTTGTGTTGCTTTCCCTTCTTGCATGCTATACATTTGTCTTCAAAGTTAAAACTTTTCAAGGGAACGCCCATCACAAGTCCATTCCTGACAATGTGGTTCATCTTCCGAAGATGAATGTGCCCCATCCTCCTGTGCCACAGTTCGGATTTCGATTCGCTTGCTTTCGTCATTAAACATGATTCTTCCGTGTCCATTTCAGTAGACCTCATATCCATCACATAAGTATTTGTATCACGTGGAGCTTTCATCACTATCCACTCGTCTGGTATCTGAAAACCAGGCTTCAACACGATCGCCTCATTCTTCGTGAAATGAACAGTGTACTCCTTATCACAAATCTGCGACACACTCAGCAGATTGTGCTTCAACTCTTCTACAAAGTTCACATTCTCAAGAGTCATTTTTCCATTGGACACCGTTCCTCTTCCAGTAATTTTGCCTCCACTTTCACCGGCAAAGCTAACTCTTGCTCCTTGAACAGGTTTTAAGTCGTGCAACAAGTATTTGTTACCCGTCATGTGCCGGGAACAGCCGCTATCTATAATCCAAAGACTGTGGGCAGCCCTGTTCAACTGTTCCTGCACAATAAAGCAAAGGATTAGAATCTAGGGACCCAAGACCAATTGGTCTTGGATCTATACATTCCGTACTTCGGCTTTCCAAAGTTAGCATCTGGATAATTTCTGTCAGTCCTATTAGGAAATCTCCTTGGAAATTGAGTGTGAGGCCTTCCAAACCTATGTGTATTGAAAGTATTATATCTTGCGGTTTGGTTATTAGCATTGTTAAACTGAGGTTTGTTTCTGTGAAAACCTGAATTAGTTACATTTCGGAACTTTGAAGGGTTTTCATTTTTAGCAGTATTAAAATTACCATTAGGCTTATGCTCAGTTTTAATAGGCCTCACACCTCTGAATTTCGGCGTCAGAGGGCAATCTGCAACAAGATGTCCTAACTTATTACACCTAAAACAACACCTATGCTCCATTTTCTTTTCAAAGGTTGTTTTGGATGTCAAGGCTGTGTTACCGGCCGTTCGTCTCACATAAGGTGGGACGTACGGGTTGAGTGGAGTACTCTTTTTATAAGTTTTATCTTTTTCTCCACCAGTGGGTAACACTACCTTCTCTTTTGTCTTACCCGATATGGACAACTTATCCGAATCTGATGAGACTGGACTCGTAACAGAAATTTTCACACTTGAAACAGGCGAACTCGTTTCGCCACTACTAACACTTGGTTCTTTACTCGTAACCTTGATTGGAACTGTCTGAGGAACTTCAAAATCAACAGATTTCTGAACACTTGGGTTAAAAGTGTAATTGTGGTTATAAGGTGGTGGAACCTCGTGATAACCAATTCCTCCCCTCTTCGCAGAGGAATCTTAACCACTAACAAGGTGATCAAGAATAGCTGAGGAATTTCTGAACTGCTCAAGTTCTCGGTTCAGTTCCACCACTTTCACCTGGTGGTCAGCAATCTGCTTTTCTCGTTCAGCAATCAGTTTAGTCTTTTCTTCTAAAACCTCATAGCTTAGATCAATTACTTCAATTTTTTCAGCAAGTTTTGTTTTTAAGCTTTTAACATCTTTTTCACACGCTTTTATTTTAACTTTGTAACTGTTTTCTCTTGCTTTCATAAAGTGATGATCTTCTTTAAGAGTTTTAAATTCAGCATCTAAACAAACATACTGATCAGTTATGGTAGCAAGTTGCTCAGACAAATTCTCACATTTAGTACAAATAGGTTTAGAACTCACCTCGGAGAGTTGATCCTTGTTATCTGCCATGAAAGCTTTTTCCTTACCAGTAGCTTTCTCTTCTCCGGTAATCTTCTCACATTCTTCATTCTCAACATTAGCCATATTTGCCTGCTCACTAGTTTCATTCGAATGCAGGTTCCAGTTGTATTCACCTGCTTCTCTGGACATCATGGCATTGACTTCTTTACTACTCCCAGTGTGCTGTGCAGACCGGCCTAGACCACGTTCAACTCGCTCGTTTCTGCATTCTTTGGCAAAGTGCCCGTTTTGTTGACAGTTATAGCACTTCACCTTAGACTTGTCGAACCCTGGCCTGCCACCAACAAACTTTCTCCCCGTCTTTCTCATAAACTTCTTCACTCTCCTCACTATCATGGCCATCTGCCATTGTAAATCCATTTCCTCCAGATCATCAGCATCGATCTGGTCATAGTCTTCATCCAGCATCGCTGGATCAACAACCTTTCCTTGAATATAGTTTTCATATGAAGCAATAAACGAAGCATAGAGGCCAAACTGCTCTTCAGCAGATTTGACGTTCATTGGCATCTTAGAGTAGTTATTGCTTGAAGAACTTGAAGAGTCACTACTCTGGCTTGCTGTCTGTTTAGTACCACTTGATCCACCGGATACAAAGCAAACATCCCCATTTGAGTTTACTGACACATGCCCCTCCTGTGAAGACTTGGCACCCGACTCGCCCTTCGTGTAGTAGGCGGCAGAATCAGTCTTTGAACTTGAATTGGAGTTTACTTTAGCACCGTACATGCCTGGATCTTGAACCTGATCCATAGATGTCTCTTTTTTGACCATATTAAGCTTAAAAGTTCTGAGCTTGTTGACAGTGGTTTCAAGATCATAAGTAGGGAAGTCCTTGTCTTCGCTCATCAGCACAGTATACATCTCCCATTTTGGTGGGAGGGCATCGAGAAGCTTTTCCACAATCTCTTCTTCTCGGTAAGAAATGGAGTAGTTACTCAATTCAGTCATTAGATGATAATATCGAGTGATAATATCATCAAGAGATTCGTTCTTCAAGTACTTAAAGACTGAAAATTGAGTTTTGAGCAACTTTATCTTTGAAGCCCGAATACCTACATTCCCTTCAAATCTGTTCTCAAGAGCTTCCCAAAGCTCTCTAGCTGATGTATACTTTCTGAACGTATGGAGGATCTCTTGTGGAAGAGCCATTGTGATTGCAGCATGAGCCTTGCTTTCGGCTTCATACATCTTTTTCTCCTCCTCTTCCATTTTACTGTATTTCTTGATTTGGTCTCGACCCTCATACTCCATGACTGGTGGAATATATCCATCTTGGATGCATACCCACATTTTCGCATCCTGGTACTTAACGTATTGTATGAACCGATCCTTCCACGCGACAAAGTCGGTTCCCTTCAGCAACCTTGGGGCCTTTGTAGCTGACCCCGCTTCAACTTCCATCTTTACAAGCTCCGAAATGTTGATCGACGACATCCTTCTTGAAGACTAAGAAACCCGAAAAATTCTGAGTAGGCGAAGTTAAAAAATTTCCTCTGAACAATACTGTAGGCGAAGTTAAGGATAACTTCGCTTAAGTAATAACTTCGCTAGATCTTTCTTAAATTCGCGTGACTGGGCGAAGTTGTGGATAACTTCGCTTAGGGTAAGCGAACTTAGAAAGTATGCGAACTTGAAGAAAAATTCGCTGAGCTAGGCGAACTTGATGAGAACTTCGCTGAGTTAGGCGAAGTTGAGGAGGTAGGCGAAGTTGTAAATAACTTCGCTTCTCCTTATATCTTCGCCGAAACCCTACGTATCCTGACGGCAACTTTGCCTGATGAACAACAACTTCGCCTGACGAACTCAAACTTTCTGCAGATCTGAAAATCGGATTTTAACGAGGTTTTTGACGGTTTAAAGGCTTGAACACACTGGTAGGAGGCTAGAATGAGCAAAAACACCAAAAACTCGTCCCGTGAATAGTCGAAACGAGACGAATTCTACACCCGCGTGAATATCCCGAACCACACAATCGAGCATTGGCTCTGATACCAATTGTAGGTTCCCTGGACGGATCACACAAGATATCCCGATATACACAGGTGCGGAATCCCTGTGTAGATCGTTACGGACGTAGAACACAAACACACGAACACACGAATACGATACGAACAAACACACGTTATATTAATAACTCAACACGTGATATAATCACAGTTACAGACTCTCAACCTCACGTCACTTGACTCACACGAACAACTTGAACACCAAAACGATAAGCCGTAACCTATATAAATACACGAAAACTTCGCCTCAGGCGAAGTTGTCCATAACTTCGCTTGGTTAACAAGTTCGCCTAAGCGAACTTGTCAACAACTTCGCTTGGTTAACAAGTTCGCCTAGGCGAACTTGTCAACAACTTCGCTTTAAACAAACAAATACATAAACAATATTACAGACTCGATTACAGACACTAGACATATGAACTACTAACATTTATGCACCAACACTTGTTTTTTCTATTTTCATAAAAAAAAAACATCACTATCGCTTAAAATTATGTCGGTTTCTCAAGTTTGAAGGACATATCCAAGGATATGTTTGGTCCTTACTTCTACGTGTAGATTATAAGGATAGCCATTAACCAGATGACTGACAGTGACCGGGGCGGTTTATGATGGGTTTTTATTCTTTCGCTTAAAATTAGACGTTCATACTTAGTCAGAAGGACACATACTCGTATGTGGTCGGTCCGGCTAATCCATTGTTAAAATGAAAATTGATCCAACCTTGTAAAGTGATAGATAAACTGATTTTGTGTGCTTAACTGGTGAAGTTATTAGGCCTAAAAGACTCTAGAACAGTCATTGTATGTTATGGTAACTTTCTATGGTGCGTAAAAGTAGAAGTGGTACAAACTAAATCTTCTCGATTTAATGTGGAGAATCATTCTGAGTTGTGCATGTCTCCATATACATCTTTCCGAATGATAGGCAGAAAAGTGATTACCCAGTCATACACGAGCCCGTGAGTGTTCTGATTCCCGCGAAGATAGTGTTATGTAATCTGCAATGATCTAGATTCGGGACTTGCAGTTGTATTAGACTTGCAGTTATATTATTGTCTTTAACTCAAAAAAAAAAATATCTATAGTTATTATCATTGAGCCTTTGAAGCTAGTCTTGTTACAAATATCAAGAAAGAGGCAAGAAAGAATATTTTATAAGTATAAGAAAGATCGGGAAGACGACTCAGAAGTTCGACGTGTGCTAATTGATTAATTGATGTGTGAAAATGTATAATATGAATAAAGAACGAATCACAATTAAGCTTTAAATTTATAAAAACGAAAATCCTATAGAAACCACACAAAACCGGCAAGTGTACCGATCATAAATAGTATAGCATCAAGGAAGTCCGGATGTCGAACTCAAAGACACGTGAAAACGTTTATAATTAAGAAAACTCTAACCAAGACTTACCAAAATAATATTTATTTAATTTTTAAAATTTTATTTAACTACTTAAATTAATTTAACTAAACGAAAACGTTTGACAAAACACTTTTAGAAAACTTTGATTTAAATTCAATATGTAAAAACGTCTACCTAGGAATGAATCATGTTGACAGAAATAACAAGACAATGGATTGAAAATATTCAAGACACCGGTTATAAAAGATGACACAACCAAAACTTGTTTAAGAAAGTCAAATTACCTCTCAGTCTCTCTAACAAACTTTAACTTATTTTAGTTGATTTTTAAATAACAAACCAGAAAAACAATTATTAACGTGTTCAAATATCGACTCTCTTCTCGGTCTCCTCGACACACTATCCTAATGGAGACGAATACTACGCAACCAAGGATAGAGGAACAATTTAACTTAACCCAAATTAAACCAACTAATTGCACATAAACACTCAAACTTGACAAGACAAAAACCCGCTCTCGCGCGGTCTTAATTCTAACAAGTAAAAGCAATGAGACAATATTACTTCTTATCACCTCTCGGTCTCAAAGAAGGTGTATTTTAACTGATTTTAGATGATATATTACCCACTTATCCCTACGGTTGTACTTCCCGCAAATAAACCCAAAACACCAAGTAAAGAGCTTAACAAGCAATCAATTAATCAAAACCGATTCAATTAACTAATGCAAGAGGATTATAAGCAATAACAAATAAAACACAGCCATCACACACAATCTAATTCATGGTTTAGTTAAACTTTACATCAATAATTTAAGTCTTGAACATTAACAATCCATTAAAAAAGTTAAAACCATTCAACAATCATCTATCCTAGGTAGAACAAACAAGTTTAGCCTAACATAGATTTTGGACAGCCACAAACAATCAAAGTAAACATCATAAACATCAATATAAACATGATAAAACTCATTCAAGATCCAAACTCAATAAATAACAAGTCAATCTATCAATCAATTGCAAAACAATGTAAAACAAAAGACCATATCAATCAAAGTTAGGGTTCTTGAACAATAATTAAAGTTTAAAGTTGTTTTACTAAGTAATATGGCTGATATTTGTGAATGTCTGAAGCCCCTAGCTGCTGCCCAAAGGTTCCTTTTTCCTTCTCCAGCCGCCAAAGACCAGCAGCCGCCTTGCTTTCTTCCTTTTTTTCTTCTTTTTCCTCCGGCGGCTGAGTTCCGATCGGAATGCTGTCAAAGGGTTAGGGTTTTGTGTTCTTGGCTGTATTTCGGGATTAGGGGCTAATGAATGGCTGATTAATGATTATTTTAACTTAATATAATATTATATTAGGCTCCTAACTTGTGGGCTTGGACCGGGCCTTGATTAAACTTTGAAACTTTGACACTTAAACCCTCCAAGTTCTCTTTTTCTTGCCTTTTTTTCCACATCTTTCCATAACCTACACAAAACATTTCAACTTTGTAAAACTTTGCACTTAACCCCCTAAACTTACATAAATTTGATATTAAATCATTAAAACATCAAAAAATTGAAAGGAAATATAAGTGTGTTATTCAACACATCAAACATCCCCACACATAAATCTTTTTCGTCCCTGAAAAAGTCTAATGCAGTTGGATCAGAATCGGAAAATCAAAGTTAAATCAAACATATAAGTTATATTTTAAAGCTCAGAAAAACGCAAAAACCGCGATCATCGATATTGTTGTCCACCTAAACCCATGCCTTAATCTTTATCGAGACAAATAAGATCCGACAATAATATTACTTAGTGGTTTACACAATTAAGACCCGCTTATTTTCTGCTTTTACCAGACCAGACCACCCCAACTTGACTTAAACCTCAAAGTTAGCATAATTAAAACTTTGTTGCTCAATATTTATGAATAGTCAAGACGATCAAGGGTATTGTTTATCCACCTAAGCTTAAGCATCAAAGTCTACCAAGCAGCCATTAGATATGATTAAGGTTCAATTATTTATAGCCAGTGCTCCCCACAACATGACATACCCCCGTTATCAAGCATTACCCCAAATCCATAACCATAGGTGAGTGTGCGAAATTTTATCTGTAGGGCTTACATGTAGCGTGTCCCTTGTGGTCCGTTTCTTAATGGTAATGAGACGCGAGCAAGGGGACCCCACATGACTAACAGCGTGGATGATCAAGTCTGTAGTATATTTGTACTTTCGTACTGTTTGTGATCATGTTTATAGACTTAAAAGGGTTTGCTCTTTGGCTTTATTTTAAATATTCACAACCCCACTTAGGAATTGTGAATACCCAGCTAAATAGATTGCATACAGACCCATGGTCTCCGGACCCGAAGCATACCATCAATCCAGGATTTAAGGTTATAAAACCATACGCCGATGAGGTGTAAAACACTAAGCTAGCATTTTAAGATTTATATCACAGGCTACACGGCATACTCTAACGTTAAACCTACCCAAGCATCATATGATAACGTATTCAGATTTTTAAAACTCATGATATTTCCACTTTTTCATACCAAAATTTGAGGCTTGAGTATGGCCCGACCTTTCATTGTTTATTTTCCACGGACAAAACGGTTTACCCACAAAAGATTTCCATTTAACCATTTTATCAAATTTGCCCTTTCATTTTCAAGGCTGAGCCTACCGACACATCCCAAGTTAAGTGCGTTTTTTTTATTTATCTCATATTATTAGTAGTTTGAAAAACCGATTTCCGAATAAAATCATCATCTCCCACTTTAATGCAACAGATGCTAAAAACAAAGGACATTTTTTTTAAACAACGTACGAAAACGAAAAACAAGTGAAAACTTTTTATTATATTTTTTTTAAATTTATTTTTTTTTCTACAACTAAGTAAAATAAATTCCCATCCCCACACTTAGAACGAAATCGTCCTTGATGAGAACAAGGAAAAGAAATAAAATAAAAATAAAACGTAAAGCATAAAATTAAAAACTTTAAAGAACAGAAATTAAAATAGAGAACGGGTTACTCCCCTGGTTTAGATGCAAATTCTTTATCAGCTGTGTATGACTCAAACGAACGACTGTATAGCATTTCATTCGCGGCCGCAACCTCGGGTGAACCAGTTCCAAAACGCCATCAGAGCTACCATGCGCATAATAATACCTGCAAAAACTCAAACTCGCTCACATGTAGCGGCGTACAAAACAGAAAACAAAAACATAAGAAATAAACATATTTTTGTGTTTTTGATTTTTTTTTTATTTTTTTGATTTTTATTAAATATTTATTTTTTTATTATTTTTTTCTATTTTTAAATAACAAAAATTAAAAAAAAAAAACAAAACTCTAAATCTCGGGCTGCCTCCAGAGAGCGCTTAGTTTAACGGGTCCTCAGCCTGACCCCAAATCTCAATTTCAATCAGGTGGCTTCTCTTTTAGCCGTTTCCCACTCGACCAGTTTCGTTTTATTTGTCTACTAGTAGTTGGGAAAAACTTACCAGAAAAATTTAAAGAGATTTTGAAAAACTGAAGCGGGTCGGACCACCATGACTTATACTTACCCGGACCAAACTTTATACGAGTCGTGTAATGAAGGAGGGTGTCATCTTTGCTGTGTGTCAACTTTTTATTTTGTTTCGTATGCCGTATCCTCAATTTCAAGTTCGTTTGATCCAAGTATACATGTTCCCTCTTCTGTGATGTCTCCCTGAAAATTAATTTTCCTATTCCTTCAATGTCACCTCCCGGGTCAAATTGCGTATCATCTACTTCCATAGAGGTATCCTCCACAAGCTCTTCATGACAACCCTCTATATCAAAGATAACCACATTCGCCTTCTTGACCTCCGTCAAAGTAGATGCAATGATAGCCGACAGCTTCCTCTCTTCATCTAAAAACGCATACTCAAGGTGGGCAGGCGAATCCTTAATCTCTAAGGAAGAAGGAGGAATCTCGACCGAAGGTCGGTCCATCGGATCTTCTCGTACGATCTTAGCAGACACGCCAGATTCAGGGGTATGCGACTTGGTGTCGTCATCAAATGACTGATTAGTTACGGCAACCATCTCAATCTATGGAATCTCCCTATCGAGAATCTGGGTGTCGGAGGCAGATCCTCCGCAGATTTCGCTAAGAAACTCCCCAACATGCTCCATAATGGTATCAATGAAGTATAAGGAGTCATCAGCAGCCTTAGGGTGTTTCAGTGACTGTCGAACGTCAAGGGTGACGTTCTCATCCCCAACTCTTAAGATTAATTTACCCTCGCAAACATCGATCAATGCCTGTGCAGTGGCAAGGAATGGTCGGCCCAAGATGAGTGGGACACTATCGTCATCGTTCATGTCCAGGATGACAAAGTCCACCGGGAAGATGAACTTGTCGACACGAACAAGCATGTTCTCGACCACCCCTCGGGGGTATTTCACAGAACGATCTGCAAGCTGGATACTCATACAGGTAGGCCTCGGTTCGCCTAGACCCAACTTGCGATACACGGAATACGGCATGAGATTAATACTGGCACCGAGATCTGCCAGCGCATGGACGACCGTATTATCACTCAAGATGCAGGGAATTGTGAAACTCCCAGGATCGGACATCTTTTTTGGTAACTTTCTCTGCAAGACTGCAGAGCAACCAGCACTCAGAGGAATGGAAGAGACTTCGGCTAACTTCTCTTTGTTCGAAAGAATATCCTTAAGGAACTTTGCATATTTGGGCATTTGCGTGAGTGCCTCAAGGAATGGGACATTTAGATGAAGTTGCTTCAGAAGATCAAGAAATTTGGAGTTCTGCTCCTCGTCTCTATCCTTACGGACTCTCCCGGGATACGGGAGTCTAGGTTTGTAGACTCTCGGTGGCGTGCTGGGTAGTGGCTGGTTCTCGGCCTGTGCTGTACTTCCTGGGCTGTGCCTCTGATGCACCCTGGCCGGTGGAGACTCCAACTGAATCTCCTCGTCTACCTGCTCCTCTACATCTACTGCAGGTTCGTTAACGACTCCTCTCGCTGCGTGCCCATGCACCGCTCCTTGTCGTCACAGCCTTAGCGAACGCCTTCGGATTTTGTTCAGTGTTACTTGGAAGTGTACCTGGTGACCTTTCATTTAGACGACTTGCTATCTCTCCCATCTGACGCTCAAGATTTTGAATTGACGCTCCTTGATTTCTCATGAATGACTCGTGCTCCCGGAATTTCTCTTGAGTTTCTTTGTGACGGGAGTCCCCCCGAGTCATATACTGCGACAACATCTGTGTCTGCTGTGCCATCATCTCCTCTAACGTGGGCTTCTTCTCCCCACTACTCGTTCCCTCACCGGAATCCTGGAATAGGCTCTGACGTTGCTGGAAGCCGGACTGATTTCCGTTCCTCCAGTTGGATTTTTGGTTACCTCTCCACCCCGAATTATAAGAATTTAAAGAATGTTGATTTCGGTTTGGATTACTGACGAAGTCGACTGCCTCCTCCTGGAAACCTACGGGGCATTGAACGGTATCGTGTCCCCCTCTACAGATCTCGCATAACTTACTTTTCACCTGCAAGTCATTCATGATCTTTGCTAACGCTTCAACTTGTGCCGCAAGTGCGGTGCTCGTTTCGACCGAATGCATGCCGCGTGATAGGGAATCGACGGTTTTGGTGCTCTTAACTGGTGGTCGCTGGTATCCACTCATGGCTAAACCGTTAAACAAGGCAATACACTCATCCGTATCTTTCTACGTTAGTAGGTTACCTCCTGCAGCTGTGTCGAGCATACTCTGAGTTGCGTACGTCACTCCGTTGTAGAACTTCTCGACAACCGCCCAGTCTTGTAGGCCGTGGTTTGGACATAACGCGAGTAGATTTTTGAACCTTTCCCACGCCTCGTAGAAGCTCTCGGTGTCCTCCATCTGGAAAGAATGAATTTGGTTACGCATACGAGCGGCCTTAGCCGGAGGATCGTATTTCTCAAGAAATTGGGTCTGCATGGCAGCCCAAGTAGCAATGGACCCTTGTGGGAGGGACTCAAGCCACAGACTCGCATGATCAACGAGTGAGAACGGAAAGATTCGGAGTTTTATGGCGTCTTCGGATACGCCGGCAAGATGAAACGTGTCACAGATACGTGCAATACGAGTGAGATGAGAATGCGGGTTCTCGTGGAGCAACCCGTGAAACTGAGCAGAATGAGCAATCGTGTTCAAAACGTTAGATGGAATCTGCCAAGTCGTTTGAACTCCTATAGCTGGTGGAGCAATGCTGGATCTCGCGCCAGCATCGACCGGACGGGCCCGGTCTACAACTGTCCTCCTCGGTAGTGGATTCGCGTCGCCCATAATCCTATCCCTAATGACGGGTTCAGAAAAAGTAGGAGAAAAGAACGTATTACCGACGGATGTAAATGAACTGGAAGACGGTTTTGTACGACAAGTGGTAAATAAAAGAAATTATAATTAGCTAAACTATTTTAAACTAACAAACAAAACAAATAAGAAAGACAAGTAGTAAACAAGGCAAGGCTTAACTCGAGTCGTTCTTAATACGTCTCTAACCGTGTCCCCGGCAATTGCGCCAAAAACTTGATGTGTGAAAATGTATAATATGAATAAAGAACGAATCACAATTAAGATTTAAATTTATAAAAACGAAAATTCTATAGAAACCACACAAAACCGGCAAGTGTACCGATCATAAATAGTATAGCATCAAGGAAGTCTGGATGTCGAACTCAAAGACACGTGAAAACGTTTATAATTAAGAAAACTCTAACCAAGACTTACCAAAATAATATTTATTTAAATTTTAAGATTTTATTTAACTACTTAAATTAATTTAACTAAACGAAAACGTTTGACAAAACACTTTTAGAAAACTTTGATTTAAATTCAATATGTAAAAACATCTACCTAGGAATGAATCATGTTGACAAAAATAACAAGACAATGGATTGAAAATATTCAAGACACCGGTTATAAAAGATGACATAACCAAAACTTGTTTAAGAAAGTCAAATTACCTCTCAGTCTCTCTATCAAACTTTAACTTATTTTAGTTGATTTTTAAATAACAAACTGGAAAAACAATTATTAACGTGTTCAAATATCGACTCTCCTCTCGGTCTCCTCGACACACTATCCTAATGGAGACGAATACTACGCAACCAAGGATAGAGGAACAATTTAACTTAACCCAAATTAAACCAACTAATTGCACATAAACACTCAAACTTGACAAGACAAAAACCCGCTCTCGCGCGGTCTTAATTCTAACAAGTAAAAGCAATGAGACAATATTACTTCTTATCACCTCTCGGTCTCAAAGAAGGTGTATTTTAACTTATTTTAGATAATATATTACCCACTTATCCCTACGGTTGTACTTCCCGCAAATAAACCCAAAACACCAAGTAAAGAGCTTAACAAGCAATCAATTAATCAAAACCGATTCAATTAACTAATGCAAGAGGATTATAAGCAATAACAAATAAAACACAGCCATCACACACAATCTAATTCATGGTTTAGTTAATCTTTACATCAATAATTTAAGTCTTGAACATTAACAATCCATTAAACAAGTTAAAACCATTCAACAATCATCTATCCTAGGTAGAAAAAACAAGTTTAGCCTAACATAGATTTTGGACAGCCACAAACAATCAAAGTAAACATCATAAACATCAATATAAACATGATAAAACTCATTCAAAATCCAAACTCAATCAATAACAAGTCAATCTATCAATCAATTGCAAAACAATGTAAAACAAAAGACCAAAACAATCAAAGTTAGGGTTCTTGAACAATAATTAAAGTTTAAAGATGTTTTACTAAGTAATATGGCTGATATTTGTGAATGTTTGAAGCCCCTAGCTGCTGCCCAAAGGTTCCTTCTTCCTTCTCCAGCCGCCAAAGACCAGTAGCCGCCTTGCTTTCTTCCTTTTTTTCTTCTTTTTCCGCCGGCGACTGAGTTCCGATCGGAATGTTGTCAAAGGGTTAGGGTTTTGTGTTCTTGGCTGTATTTCGGGATTAGGGGCTAATGAATGGCTGATTAATGATTATTTTAACTTAATGTAATATTATATTAGGCTCCTAACTTGTGGGCTTGGACCGAGCCTTGATTAAACTTTGAAACTTTGACACTTAAACCCTCCAAGTTCTCTTTTTCTTGCCTTTTTTTCCACATCTTTCCATAACCTACACAAACATTTCAACTTTGTAAAAATTTGCACTTAACCCCCTAAACTTACATAAATTTGATGTTAAATCATTAAAACATCATAAAATTGAAAGGAAATATAAATGTGTTATTCAACACATCATTAATCAAACACTACAGGTCGAAGTCAACTCGGGGTGACTTGGGGAAAGCCAAATACGCTTTGAGAATAGATAGGAGGCATCACAATCTCTCATGTGATGTCCATCTAAATTTTGAGCTTAATTGAACTTAATCCGTATCACAGAAGCGATGAAAACCATACTAAGTTTTATACCTGCCTAAAACCTGTCTCTTTATGTCATAATACCGCTGAACATGGATCCGTGTGATAGTAACTTAATTAGTATGATTCCTGTTCGGATCTTTTTTAAAACATGCAGGTTCTCGTCAACACTGAAATTTGATCCCGTTTTATTCTATCTTTCAAGTTTTGTTCTTTGTTTGGTACTGTGTTTAGACTTTTACACTTTTGGTTACTTGGTTCTTTGATCGTTATGTTTAAATATTTTTTGGAGAATTTTATACAGCGAAGTTGACCTTTGGTCAACTTTATGTGTTTCTATTTATAAGTCATAATACGCGAACTTAACTTAACGGCGAAGTTATCAAAAGAGGCGATGTTGACCATAAGTTGACTGAGCGAAGTTGTTTTTGGGCAAAGTTAACTCAAACTTTTCTTCTGGGGTTCTCTCTAAGAGTATATAAAGTAAATGGGTGGTCAAATTTTGGTCAAAACATTGTTCATACCCTTTTCCTCTAACCCTCGGCGAACTTATCCACTTGAATCAAACTTCATTATAATCTGCCTTCGTCTTGGTTAACAGGTTCACAATATCATAGTGTCTCATAATTCTTACTTTATGTGTGGCAAACTGATCCACAATGATCGGTTTGAACTTGTTTTGTATCAAACCCTCTTGTCACTATGTCGGTTCGATTTAACGGCAATTTATCATTATAATAAGTGATTCGGCACTCTAATCGCATTCCTCTTATCTTATTGATACTATCTGATCGGCCACCTTTTGCAATTACTGGATTAACTTGAAGCGATGTTTATATGGCGAAGTTAGGGTTTGGGGCGAAGTTGGCCTAACTTCGCAAGTGCCTTAACATCGCTAAAGCCATAACTTCGCCTATACCATACAGGGCGAAGTTATAGCTGTTAATGAAAGTTGCTTAAATGTTCTGATCTGTCACTATTTATATTATCCTCAAGCGAAGTTGGACTTCATGCGAACTTCATACAAAGTTACAACATAACTTCGCTCCTGGTAAACGGTGAAGTTATGACCTGTTGACGCGAAAATCTGACTTGACTCATTTGTTTTGCAGATATGGCTTATGTGGCATGAGCTGGTGGAGCTGCTGGTGATGAAGGGGGAGATAATAACAGACAGTTTTTTCCGGGACACAACATGTATATCACTTTGGACCCGGATGCTCGTGGAATAGACGACTATCGTGAGATCATTTCATTTCTTGTTCGCTCATGTATTTTCCATGCCATCACTACAACTCTTCCCATTTAACTACCAAATATTGAAGACTTTTGGAGAACCGTTGAATATGACTGTAGGGTTGATCATCCGGTTATGCGTGCTACAGTTAACAATCAAGTGGTACAGTTCTCGGCCGATCAAATAAGTGTAGCTTTACAGTTTGGGATTGAAACTACTGACGATCCTACTGAATTTTCGGCCAATTTCCGTAATGGTGCATTTGTTCGTATGGGGTACTCGGGTCCTTTAGAAGATTCTCAGAGAGGAAAGGGGTTTCTGTTAGATCAGTGGAGGTTTCTGATGCATGTGATGATAGTGTGCATGTCTGGTCGCAAAGCTGGTACAGATGGAATGGGGGCGACAATGCGATCGGCTATGACTGCTTTAACCTACAACAAGCCTTATAGTTTTAGCCAGATGATTTTTATGAGATTGATCGCCAGAGACGTGCTGTTGCACGGGAAAGATTTTTGATGTATCCGAGATTTCTAGATGATTCTGAATCATGTAGCTCCTAATCTGCCACAACGTCGTCCTATTTCGTATGTGGAAAGTGTGTCTAAGAGAATCTTTGCGCAATGTAAGTCATCAAGTGCTCGTAGCAAACCTGACCTTCGTCCGAGGCACAATGCCTTGTTTGGTTTTTTAGTGAACCCGGCATATGTTGCTCCTCCGAAAGATGAGTTTGTGGATTCTCCACCACAACAGATGGTGTCAGAAGTGGTTTAACCACCTCCTATGGTTCAACCACCTCCTGTGGTTCAACCACCACCCGTGGTACAGCAAGCACCGCCTGCTAATCCTGTTGCAGCTCCAGAAGAACAAGTTGATCTTGAAGATGCCTTTGGAGGGTAAGGGTTCTTTGACATGGAACAGATTCATCCAGCTGCTGAAGTTCAAGTCTCAGCAGCTGAGACGTCTGGTGTTCATGTTTCCATGGTCGCTACGTTTGTGGCGGACTCAGAGAGAACTGACTCTGATTCCTCCACTGACGATATAGTCGAAGCGCAGCAAATTCTTGAAATACAAGAAAGGATTCATGGCAAGCGAAAGAAAGATTCAGATGATAGTGAATCTGATTATGAGGAGGGTTTATATCGGATGGTACGAAGATCAAAGAAGGCAAGGGTTGGTGAAAGTTCAAGAGTTGGTGAAAGTTCGAGAGTTGTTCGTTTTTCTCCACCATCCTTGTCCGGTATGACTATGTTACCTGCTACTTCAACTGTCACACTGCCGATAACCTCAAGTGTTCCTTTGGTAACCACGTCATCATCTTTTGGTGTTCCTCCAACAACGTTTCAGTTTACAGCTCTAGAGATTGTTTCATTACCGCCTCCAACACTTACTGCTTCAGAGGTGATTGCTAGGTTTGTTGAATCCACTGTGGTAGCAACTGATGGGTTACCTGTCACAATACCACCCACGGTTACTTTTCACCCTACCTCAGACATTCCAGCCACTTTGGGAATTCCACCGCCGTATGCTCAAGATATTTCCCATATGCGGTTTGATTTTGATGCCACTTTGTCTGACTCCGAGAGAATTGCGTCTCTTGAAGGGGTAGTTGCTGAACAATCACGTATCAAGCTCATCCAGACACAAGCTATTCAGCGACTGGTGGCAGAAAATCAGATACAATCCTCACTCCTCGTTGAACACGGTAAACTTTTTGATGCTCTTAAACAGTTCTTAGCATCTTAGGGGGAGACGAGCTGCAAGGGTGATGAATTGAGAACTAAGAAGAGGCAAGACAAAGACGATGATCCTAATGCATCGAAAGAGGCAGGTGGTGAGTTGCCAAGAACTGAACAAACTCTTGGGACTTCCACATCTCAGGGGGGAGTCTGTTGGTCCGTCAGGCGATACAGGTGGTGAGAATGCGGTGGTTGTAGATGATGAGGAAGTGTTGGGAAATGATGATGATGAGTTAATTGATGATGTGTTAATGGTTTATGAGATTGAAAAGATTGGGGAACAGATAGAGATTGATAGTGAGTTAGAAGAAGGGGAGATTGTTGATGATGGTGTAGAGCATGATATTCCAAATGTTGATAAGGTGAACTTGAGTCAAGATGCAAATGTGCCAGATGAGTCTGAGTGGGAAGAACAGCCGAGATGGAAAGAAGGTTGTGCTCAGTGGTTCTTCAAGACAAAGAATCCCGCGGTACCAACAATGTTCAAGAAGAGTTACAATATCAAGGGCTATGCTGAGTCAAAGAAAGGTATCATTTGTTGGTTGTATGACGAAAAGTTGAAGTTGTTTGTGATAAAGCGTTATGATGGGATTCAGTACTTTAAGAAGGCTTTGAGATTGCTTAACACTTTGCCTAAGTGTGAGGTGAAAGATTTGACTCGCTTGAGATTGATTAATAGGAGTGATGACAATATGGCTAGAATAATTGGAAAGATAGTATGGAAGGAAGCTATCAAGGAGAAAAAGTTTGAACTTCTAAAGCCTCAGAAAGGAAAGTTGGTTGAAGATAAGGAACGGGGAATGCGGGCTGACGGAAAACCCTGGATGGTGATGAAGTATAAGCCGATTCGTTATTTGAAAGAGGTGTCGATAAAGATGATGTCCAAGGATGTGTTAAAAGATCTCAAGTGGTGGTATGTTGACTGCCAGACTGCTGATGCTGTTGTGGAAGATGAGGACGAACAGGAGATTCTGAGAGTGTATGATCCCATGCACTTGGTTAATTTTTCTCAAGCTGATTTGTAGGTACTCCATGATAAGAAGTTTTTTTACATTCCTGCGTGGAAAGAGGAAGCTAAGAAGTACCAGAGGGTGGTCTCTGTCTGCGTAAGACAAGGTGTTCATGCTTGAAGACGAGTGGTACGAGATTTTTGGATTACCAGACACGAGAAAGAAGATAGAGATATGAAGCTACTGCCAAGGGGGAGTCTGTTGGTGCATGATGTCAGTAGTTCAGTATCTTGTGTTTGTTTATGTCTGTAATCGTTTAGTTTGTTTGTTTTGTGTTAAATAGTGTTTGTTATATGTTCGCCATGTGTTGGGCGAACTTGAAGGACAGCGACGTTATGACAACTTCGCCTAGTGTGTTAGGCGAAGTTGTCGAGTATTATAAACCCATAACTTCGGCTGTGTTGAAAAACGTTTTAACGATTGTTTGTGTGATTCTTTGTATCACGTGTTGGTCTTTGCAATATATCAAGTATTATCTTATGTTCTTGTGTGTTTGCTTAGATTCAACGTACTAACTTTATTGACACTCGTATCGTATACGTGGGGATCCTGCACCCTCGTGTTACGAGATACTCCTGTGTAGATCCGGCTGGGAACCTACACAATACCAAGGCCTTCAACTGCTACATCGGTGGTTCCTCCTACACCGACTATGCTGCCTCCACAACCTATAGACTTTTCATTTTTGAGGCTTAACCGACCTCAAGGTCATGTTTAGCCTTTCCCAACCTCATTTCTCGCCATGACGCATGATCAACAGATGAGTATGGTTCCGAGTCTACTTCATTTATATGAAAATCAAATGTCTGATGACCGTATGACTCAAGAACGAATGATGGATAATCAACGAAGGCTGATGGAATATATATCTTATTGTCAGAAGGAAACAAAGGATCTTCGTGAGATTTTTAAGTCTCAGGGGGTGAAGATCAAAGAGCGGGAGGATCTCATCTTGTAGTTAACATGCAAGGATGATGCACTTAAAAAGATCAAGAATGATGAAGAAGATCCGGATGAGTCTGGTGCAGGTGGTGAGCCTAAACAAACTCACCGTTCATCCTCAGGTGCAGGTTCAAGTGTTGTTGATGACTCTGGCAAGCAGATTAATGTGTATCATGACCATACAGCTGCCAAACCAATTGAGATGATTGAAGCTAATACTTTCATCTTTGTGGATGGATCGGGGTTGGTTGGTTAGAAGCGTTGTGAATCGGGATGAGATTGAAGAGGGGCAATTTGTGGAAAGGTCTCTAACACGAGAGCAGATTTCATTACTGCTTGGATTAAATGATGATGAATTGACCATGTTAGAAGCAGAGCCTGATGTTGAGGTCGATAACGATGAAGAGATCTTAAATGATCCGACCATTCAGATGAATACGGAATTTATTTATGAAGATGAGGAGGTTGAGGTTGAAGATGTTATAGCTGAGGAATACCCTGATCTGTTTCAACACACCAATGTTGATCAGGGTGCTCCTATGTTAACCGAGGAAACATTTAAAGCAGCTGAGGATAAATTGGATAAGTTATCAAAGGGTAAAAGTGTGGTTGATACGAGATTCAATTCGATTGAAAACCCGACCGATGCTGATATTGAAATGTGGTTTGGCTATCGAAGTAAGAAAGCTCTTAAAATTATTGAGGCTTATCGGTATGTGGATCAGGAACAGAAGGATGAAGTTGTTGCTCGTGCCAAAGCCAATCAGGTAACGTCATTCAAGAACATGTCAAAGGTTCAAGGTGATATTATCTCTTGGTCATTTGATTCTGACTTGAAAGTATGTATCGTTAAATGGGAGAAAGGAATCCAATATTATGAGAGGATCACTAATGTTCTCTCATTAACGCGATGGGATGTTCGGACCCTCGCGTGTCGACCATTTATTAACCGTGGGGGTGATCGGATAGCAGATTGGTTCCATCAACATCTGTTATTCGAGGTCAACCATGGATTTAAGTTTCTTAAGCCACAGGTCCCTACTCGTAAGTGTATTAATGAGATTGATCCAAGGACGGGCTGGAGAAAACTGGTTCTTAAAGTAAAGCCGCCAAAGACCATGAAGCGTGTGCCAGTGAAGACGTTGAATCAACATATGTCTTTATCATTCAACCGCTGGTACTACGACAATCGAACTGGCGAGGCCGTCATTGTCCTGGAAAAGGGTTAAAGGTGTGCCATTGAAGACGTTGAATCAACATATGTCTTTATCATTCAACCGCTGGTACTACGACAATCGAACTGGCGAGGCCTTCATTGTCCTGGAAAAGGGTTAAAGAGTCATCGATCCGATGTGGCTCGTGAACTTGACAGAGACTGACAACGACGTTCTTTTGAAGAACAAGATTTTGTTTGAGCTCAGTGAAGACTATGACCGTGCAATGCAGTTTCAACGCGTTGTTCGGGTATGTCATGAGCATGGAATTCACAGTTGCAGAGATTGGCAAACAAAGCTCTTCAAATAAGTTAAAGACAAAGAGCTCAAGACGAGGAGGTGTCTGTTAGTACATGGTTTTGCGTATCGATTCTTTGCATTTATCGTTTATGTATTTATCGTTTTAATTAATGTATTAATTATTGAAGACATTAATGTAGTTCGTTAAAGTATTGACTAGTTCGTTAAGGATGTTTAACGAACTAGGTTTAAGTTATGTTCTCTCCTGATTCGTTAAGGATGTTTAACGAATCAGGGGATGTTTCGTTAAGTTTATTTCATTTATTGTAATGTAACGAAGTGGAGGCTAGTTCGTTACTGAATGTGTAACGAACTAGACCATCTTCTATAATAGTGGTGTTATTCCACTGTTAAATTAAGTTTTGAGTCTAGATTATCGAACCTCTACCCAATTCGTTTCTCTCAAGCTTCAATCTAATATTATACATACACATACATACAATTAATAAAACATATAACATATAATCAAGTGTAATCATGAACTAGATCCGTAATCGTATTAATTATATATATCAGATCTGAGATATGAGGTTAGTATAAGGTAATCTCACGATAGGTCGAGACTATTGATCAAGCATAAGTCATTCATAAAAAATCACAAAAAATCACAGGTCATTCATAAAAACATAAAAGAGAAATCATTTAAACTTGCCAGACAAACATAGGTTCAAACTGTAAATAAAACACCCCTTAACAATACTACATAAGACAACTGTGACGAGCCACTTATTCTCCTGCAGCCTTCTCAGTGACTAATAAGCCATCCTTTTACGCGTCTCCCCTTCTTCCCTCCACTGCCACGGCTTTTCCACAATCTCTACCTATGTGACTTGACTTACCACAATTGTAATATTTCTGGTCGTCGGTGCATTCACGAGAGATGTGTTCCTTCTTCCCGCATCGGTGGCACTGGTTTGGATCAGCCTTGCATTATCCCAAGTGCATTTTCCCACACACTTTGCATGTTTCCGTGCTTGCAACCTTTTGTGTCTTCTTCCCCGCATACTCCACGACATCTGCTGACCGTTTGGTTCCCTTTCCTCCTTCCTTATCTTCCACTTCCACATCATCCGCCGCCAGATCATCATAAACCATATCTACTAACTCAACTGTAGACTCAAAGGTAGCAGGTTTGTTAGCCCTGACCAACGTGCGGACCTTCTGGGGAAGTCGGCTGATGTAGCACTTGATCCGTTTCGCCTCAGTGTTCACCATGTCAGGCACCAGTCTAGACATGCAGCTGAATTCAGTGGTGTACTTTCGGTATGTCATCTTACCTACCTTCAGATTCAGAAACTTCATCTCGGCCCTCTCAACCTCGGCATCAGCACAGAACCTTTTCATCACTAACTCCTTCAGGTCATTCCATCTCATTGCCTTAATCTCTTCTCGAGTCTTCCTTTGTTCCACAGTTTCCCTCCAGTACATAGCCTCATCTTCAAATGACTGAGTGGCATAACCCACTGCTTGGTCGGGATGACACTCGCTAATTCGGATAATCTTATCCATTGTGGTTATCCATTGGAGAGTAGCGACTGCGTATCCCAAACCATTTAGCATCGGTGGATCGCAACCTTTGAATGACTTGTAGTTGCACCCACCTCGGCCCCTCCTCCTATCGTCAACCTTCACTGACTTAACCACACTCGAGGCCTCCATCTCCCCTCCATCATCTTTCCTACCATTTCCTCCTGCCCTTTCAGCAATTCTTTCACGCGCTCCAGCAGACCCCTCCGGAGTCATGTTCTTCACCGCAGCTGCTACAGCTTGAACAATAGCTTCTTGTATTACACGATCTAGTTAAACCCCTTCGTTGTTGCTCAGGTTTCTTCCAGCTGCGCTTCCTTCATCACCGGTGTTCGAAGCTGCTTCAACTGAAGGTTTTCGGACACGACGAGGCCTGCCACGACGTCCTATGCGGCCTCCTGCTCCAGCAACTGCCCTAGATCCAGCCATCGCAATCTAAAAAGGAAAACACAAACGTTATCACACAAGGAATTATTTAGCACATGGTTTGTAAGGTAAGTAGTTAATGACATTGATCAAGTGTAATTAACTATTTGCATTACTCCTCAGGTTCTACATACTTCCCTTTATGATTTCACTTGTGCTAGTTTCTACTTTTAAACAGTTAATCAATCAAACAATCAATTAATCCTATCCCTAACATACACATATCCTTCCTTTAACAATTAAGCTAACATTATCATTCATTAACTAAATACTTTACCATTACTGAGCTTGCTTGAGTGACACATGGCTATCTTGAACTAGTATCTTCTTTCTTTTCATACTTAAATCTCATTCTCTGTTCGAGTCTAAGCATGTAGGATGCTTAAATCTCTCGAACTTTGCTCTAATACCAACTTGTAAGGCCCCGATCTTGGTGCCCTACTTTAGCGTCGGATTTACTCATAAACACAGTTCTTACAATCATAGTTAAATAAAACTTTCGCGGAATAAATAAAACTTCGATCATTCTTTACAAAACATTACAACTTGTATTTAGATCACAGCATAAAACATCGTGTTATAACATCATTTCTTCTATCATTAGATGCCAGCCATTCAATCCATGCCATGTGCCGTCCTCGTGCTAGATCTTTAGACCTGTTTACATGCGTGCAAACTAAAAGTCAGCTACGCTGAGTGAGTTCTAGTTAATCAAGCAACTTACCATACAACCATTACATGAAATCACATACGTGTCCGAAGACACATAGTCCACTGTCTGACCCGTTCACCTTACCGCTTAACCACTTAGTTGTCCCCTACGTCTTAGCCACTTGTTTTACGGAAGCACATAGAGGCTTTCCCTCCCATGAACTCACGTTATGCCACTTATTAACGAAGGCACGTATAGGCTTACCCTACCACGCACTCACGTCATGCCACTTTAATAACGAAGGCACGTATAGGCTTACCCTACCACGTACTATCGTCATTCCACTAACACCCTTACTAGATCCTTGCCACTTCTATCACACTCTACCTCTGCTTGTCTACAGCACACTTTCTATCATTACATCATTTACATAATTACCAAGTTACATAATAATATTTACACACACTACTAGCCACTTATTAATCAATCCCATTGGCGGTACGTGCAATATCCGAAGATCGTTCACGCACCGACAAACATTCATAACATAATACTTACTATCACATCAATCATTATAGCATACACTTACCACTTAAGGTAAGTGTATTCACACTTCACATCGAGTATGCACACAGCCCCGAAAACATGACAAGGAAATGGGACTATAACTCACCTGGATCCTGTTGCGTTCGCCGTTAACGGTTAATCCCTTCTTTAACTGAGCTTGACTAACTGTTAAATATATATTTGTTAATTAACCGTGTAATTTATTAAGTTGGTATTTATTTAACCTAAGCAGTTTCTTCTAGGTTGGGCTTGTTTGTTTAGTTTATGGTGATGGGCAGGTTTTTGTTTTAATTTTAGAATTTTAGATATGGGCTTAGCACGTAGGCCATGTCAACCCACTGTCCAATATGGCATATGGGCCCAACTGGGTTCGGGACCACTGAAACAGAAATTGGCCAGCCGAGAACTCCTGGCAGAGAACTCTCACGTTTGATAGAGAACTCGGGTTTGAACGAGAACCCTTGCGTTTGACCGAGAACTTCATGACAGAGATCTCCAATACCGAGAACTCATGCATGATGCTTTCAGCTCATATTTTTCTATCCTTATCGATCCTTTTCTCAGCTCTGGTGACTACTAAGGGTCCATATCCCTGATTTTAACCACCCTCTCCTACAATTCTTAACTGTTTTACACCCGTCATTATTTCATCGTCTAGATCTAACCCGTTTTGGGTATAATGTTTAAGCCTTTATAGATTTACAATGTTATAGGCTAGATCTAGGTTTTATTTATGAACCCTATATAGCCATGAGTTCTTTAACTCCATTTTAAACATCAAGTTTGTAACTTTATGGTTCCTTTAGACCCGATCCACTCTAGGGTTAAGTTTCATGGCCATCCGTTCATAAAAACGTAACCTTTGAGAGCAAAGAACATACCTTTATGTGTTTGCAAGACCACGGCTAGCTTGATATGCAATATTAATATTTTATCTTGTTTGGTTATCCAAGATTTATAAGAATCTAAGCTCGGTTTTCGTTCCTTTATCTTCTTCTTACTCACGGCCGACTATGAGGGTTTCTGTGTGTTTTGATGGTGTAGGCTATGGTGTATAATTGATGGAAATGGAAAGGATTAGGTTTTAACGGGTATTTATACTCCTTTAAGCCCATGGACTTAAAGCCCATCTTTCCTTTTTGGTCCATTATTAATCCCCTCTAATTAGCCTACTTATCTTTCCATCTTTATTATTTTATTAATTATCTACTAACTCAAGTAAACCCTTCTGTCATAACAAATAAATATATTAAATATTGTTATTCGAAATTTTGGGATGTTACAAGTCTACTCCCCTTAAAAGAGGTTTCGTCCCCGAAACCTACTTAGTTACCCTGACAGGTTTACCTCCTGCTCTAGCCTCTTCATAACGCGTCTTAACTTTCTCACTTACCGCTTTACCTCATGTCATGACAATCATCGAGTTGATCATGGGTATCAGCTTTATTTGGTATCTCCCCATGAAATTCTCGACAATAGGTTTCAAAACACAAGAAATGCCACTTTATTTTAATCATTACCGTCTACTTTTGGCCCGATAGGGCGGGACTATTGATCAAGCATAATTTATTCATACATAATCACAAGAAATCACAGGTCATTCATAAAAACATAAAAGAGAAATCATTCGGACTTGCCAAAAAAACATAGGTTCAAACTGTAACATAAAACACCCCTTAACAATACTACATAAAACAACTGAGACGAGCCACTTATTCTCCTGCAGCCTTCTCAGTGTCTGATAAGCCATCCTTTTACGCGTCTCCCCTTCTTCCCTCCACTGCCACGGGTTCTCCACAATCTCTAGCTATGTGACCTGACTTACCACACTTGTAACATTTCTGATCCTCGGTGAATTCACGAGAGATGTGTCCCTTCTTCCCGCATCGGTGGCACTGGTTTGGACCATCCTTGCATTCTCCCAAGTGCATTTTCCCGCATACTTTGAATGTTTCCTTTCCTGCAACGTTTTGTGTCTTCTTCCCCGCATACTCCACGACATCTGCAGACCGTTTGGTTCCCTTTCCTCCTTCCTTATCTTCAACTTCCACATCATCCACCGCCAGATCATCATAAACCATCTCTACTAACTCAACTGCAGACTTAAAGGTAGCCGTCTTGTTAGCCCTGACCAACGTGCGGCCTTCTGGGGAAGTCCCCTAATGTATCACTTGATCCATTTTGCCTCAGTATTCACCATGTCAGGCACCAGCCTAGACATGCGGTTGAATTAATTGGTGTACTCGCGGTGTGTAATCTTTCCCGCCTTCAGATTCAGAAACTTCATCTCGGCCCTCTCAACCTTGGCATCAGCACAGAACCTTTTCATCACTAACTCATTCAGGACATTCCATCTCATTGCCTTTGTCTCTTCTCGAGTCTTCCTTTGTTCCACAGTTTCCCTCCAGTACATAGCCTCATCTTCAAATGACTGAGTGGCATAACCCATTGGTTGGTCGGGACGACACTCGCTAATTCGGATAATCTTGTTCATTGTGGTTATCCATTGAAGAGTAGCGATTCCGTCTCCCAAACAAGTTAGCTTTGGCGGATCGCAACCTTTGAATGACTTGTAGTTGCACCCACCTCGGCCCCTCCTCCTATCATCAACCTTCACTGACTGAACCACACTCGAGGCCTCCCTCTCCCCTCCATCATCTTTCCTACCATTTCCTCCCGCCCTTTCAGCAGTTCTTTCACGGGCTCCAACAGACCCCTCCGGAGTCATGTTCTTAACAATAGCTGCTGCAACTTGAACAATAGCTTCTTGAACTACACAATTAAGTTGATCCCCTTCGTTGTTGCTCGGGTTTCTTCCAACTGCGCTTCCTTCATCACCGGTGTTCGAAGTTTCTTCTACTGAAGGTTGTCGGACACGACGAGGCCTGCCACGACGTCCAGTGCAGCCTCCTGCTCCAGAAACTGCCCTAGATCCAGCCATCGGATTCTAAAAAGGAAAACACAAACGTCTTCACTCGAGGAATTATTAAGCACATTGTTCGTAAGGTAAGTAGTTAATGACATTGAACAAGTGTAATTAACTATTTGCATTACTCCTCAGTTTCTACATACTTCCATTTATGATTTCACTTGTGCTAGTTTCTACTTTTAAACAGTTAATCAATCAAACAATCAATTAATCCTATCCCTAACATACACATATCCTTCCTTTAACAATTAAGCTAACATTATCATTCATTAACTATATACTTTACCATTACTGAGCTTGCTTGAGTGACATATGGCTATCTTGAACTGGCATCTTATTTCTTTTCTTACTTAAATCTCATTCTGTGTTCGAGTCTAAGCATGTAGGATGCTTAAATCTCTTGAACTTTGCTCTAATACCAACTTGTAAGGCCCCGATCCCGGTGCCCTATTTTAGCGTCGGATTTACTCATAAACACAGTTATAACAACCATAGTTAATTAAAACTTTCTCGGAATAAATAAAACTTTGATCATTCTTTACAAAACATTACAACTTGTATTTAGATCATAACATAAAACATCGTATTATAACATCATTTCCTTTATCATTTGATGCTAGCCATTCAATCCATGACATGTGTCGTCCCCGTGCTAGCACTTTAGACCTATTTACATGCGTTCATACTGAAAGTCAGCTACGCTGAGTGAGTTCTAGTTAATCAAGCAACTTACCATACAACCATTACATGAAATCACATACGTGTCCAAAGACACATAGTCCACTGTCTGACCTGTTCACCTTACCACTTAACCACTTAACTGTCCCCTACGTCTTAGCCACTTGTTTTACGGAAGCACATAGAGGCTTGCCCTCCAACGCACTCACTTATGCCACTTAATAACGAAGGCACGTATAGGCTTACCCTACCACGCACTCACGTCATTCCACATTAATAACGAAGGCACCTATAGGCTTACCCTACCACATACTATCGTCATGCCACTAACACCCTTACTAGATCCTTGCCACTTCTATCACACTCTACCTCTGCTTGTCTACAACACACTTTCTATCATTACATCATTTACATAATAACCAAGTAACATAATAATATTTACACACACTACTAGACACTTATTAATCAATCCCATGGCGGTACGTGCAAAATATCCGAAGATCATTCACGCACCGACAAACATTCATTGATAACATAATACTTACTATCACATCAATCATTATAGCATACACTTACCACTTAAAGTAAGTGTATTCACACTTCACATCGAGTATGAACACAGTCCCGAAAACATGACAAGGAAATGGGGCTAGAAACTCACCTGGGTCCTGTTGCTTTCGTCGTTAACGGTTAATCCCTTCTTTAACTGAGCTTTTCTAACTGTTAAATATATATTTGTTAATTAATCGTGTAATTTATTAAGTCGGTATTTTAGTTAACCAACGCAGTTTCTTCTAGGTTAAGGTTGTTTGTTTAGTTCATGGTGATGGGCTGGTTTTGATTTAATTTTAGAATTTTAGATATTGGCTTAGCACCTAGGCCATGTCAACCCACTGTCCAATATGGCATCTGGACCCAACTGGGTTCGGGCCCACTCAAACAGAAACTGGCGAGCCGAGAACTCCTGGAAAAGAACTCTCACGTTTGACCGAGAACTCGGGTTTGAACGAGAACCCTGGCGTATGACCGAGAACTTGACCGAGAACCTCATGACAGAGATCTCCAATACCGAGAACTCGTGCATAATGCTTTCAGCTCATATTTTTCTATCCTTATCGATCCTTTCTCAGCTCTGGTTACTACTAAGGGTCCATATCCTTGATTTTAACCACCCTTCCTACCATTCTTAACTGTTTTACACCTGTCATTATTTCATAGTCTAGATCTAACCCGTTTTGGGTATAAAGTTTAGGCCTTTATAGATTTACAACGTTATAGGCTAGATCTAGGGTTTATTTATGAACCCTATATAGCCATGAGTTCGTTAAGTCCATTTTAAACATCAAGTTTGTAACTTTATGGTTCCTTTAGACCCCATCCACTCTAGGGTTAAGTTTCATAGCCATCTGTTCATAAAAACGTAACCTTTGAGAGCAAAGAACATACCTTTATGTGTTTGCTAGACCACGGATAGTTTGATATGCAATATTAATCTTTTATCTTGTTTGGTTATCCAAGATTTATAAGAATATAAGCTCGGTTTTCAATCTTTGATCTTCTTCTTACTCACGGCCGACTAGGAGGGTTTCTGTGTGTTTTGATGGTGTAGGCTATGGTGTATAATGGATGGAAATGGAAAGGATTAGGGTTTAAGGGGTGTTTATACTCCCTTAAGCCCATGGAAGTAAAGCCCGTCTTTCCTTTCTGGTCCATTATTAATCCCCTCTAATTAGCCTACTAATATTTCCCTCTTTATTATTTTATTAATTATCTACTAACTCAAGTAAACCCTTCTGTCATAACAGATAAATATATTAAATATTGTTATTCGAAATTTTGGGATGTTACAGTATTGCTATATGTAATTAATGTACAGTTAGCCAAGCATAGTTATAGAGAGGAATAACAATTAACGGAGAATGTAACAGAATCCAGGTGAGTTTCTAGCCCCATTCCTTGTTATGTTTTCGGGGCTGTGTGCATACTCGATGTGATTAGTTAATACACTTATCTTAATTAGTAAGTGTATGCCATATATGTTTATTTGAAAGATATGAATGACTGTTTGTTGGTACGTGAACAATCTTCGGATATTGCATGTACTGCCAGGTTATAATCATGGATGTGAATTGATATATATAATGTATTGATGATTTATGTACGATATGAACGAATATAAAGGGATGGCAAGATACAAAAGAAAGGGACCGAGCCCTAATAATACTCAAGTCAGAAAGGCACCGAGCCCTAATAATACTCGAGGCAGAAAGGGACCGAGCCCTAATAATACTTGAGACAGAAAAGGACCGAGCCCTAATAATACTCGAGGGAGATAGGGGTCGAGCCCTATTAATACTCGAGTCAGTAGGGCGTAGTGATCTTTAAAATGTATGAGAATGTAAAGTATGAATATATGTAAAGAATGTAAAGAAAGAATAAAAGAAAGAATGAAATAAAGAAAGAATGTATATACTCATGTATGTACGAAAGAAAGATAAGCAGGTTAAGTATATACTATGTATCTACGGATACGTATGTATAAGTATGTGAAAGTATTGTATGTTACATGATTAACTAGAACTCACTCAGCGTAGCTAACTTTTAGTATGCACGCAGGTGAGTAGGATGAGAAAGCTAGCTTGATGAGGACACATGATGGAAGAATAAGAAGCTGGCATCCGAAGACCTGTGACGTTTTTATTTAAACGATGTTTATGTTTGAAAAACAAAGATGTTAATCGAGACAAGTTTTTGCAATAATTTGAAATGTTTATTGAAGTTTTAATATTCCGCGAAAGTTTTATTTAAGTCTAATATTTAGAACTGTGTTTATGATTAAATCCAACGACCAACGTAGGGCACCGGGATTGAGGCCGCCTTACATCTTGGTAGGGTAGGTTTTTCGGTAGGTTTGGTGTTTTGGTGATAGGAGTAAGGTTTGTATTAGTTGTGGTTTGTTTGTGATTTTCGGAAATATAT
Organism: Bidens hawaiensis; assembly: GCF_021521415.1. Taxonomy (NCBI): domain Eukaryota; kingdom Viridiplantae; phylum Streptophyta; class Magnoliopsida; order Asterales; family Asteraceae; genus Bidens; species Bidens hawaiensis. Next base: position 402,030 of record NW_027491579.1, on the reverse strand, counting down.
TACCTTTCTTATTATGCAGCGTTTCATCTTATCTCGAATATAATTCTCAGGAGAAGTTCTAATCCGCAAGAAGTACCTGACACACTCAGAGTATCCAATATATGAGTATTTTACTGAATATCTGCATGAAGGCTTAATTCTCACAAACGGAAGGATTGGGTGAAAACACCATATTTTGCATAAAGTTAGTTTTCAATATTACAAACCATATTTCTAGTTTTATCACATTTTGAAATAGATTAATCTTTCTCAAATGTTTCTTGTTATTTCTTAGTTTCTCGTTTGTCAAAAATATTCAAAAAGCATGTCGTTTTTATTGCTGCAAAAATAGGATATTCAAAATTTTGCTCAAAAAATTCACTTTTTAGACTTGGTTTTGCCAAGTGTAAACCCCCTCCCCACACTTAAATCTCACATTGTCTTCAATATGAAAAGACTTAAAGATAAATGGAAATGAGGCAAAAAGGGAATTTAACTTCCCTACGAGCCAAGACGTGCCACTGAAAGCTGTTTGGAAGTTCTAGTACTAAAATAAATCCTACCTATATAAGCTCTACAAACACAACCACAAACATATTGCACAAAATACAAAGACATAAAAATAAGTATGGGTATATATTTGCCCATACCGCCCTATAAACAGAGCACCATACATTAAAGTTAAATTGTCTTTAACATCCATACAAAGAAAATGGAAATAAAGATTGTTTAACACAACAGACCATCAAAAACAAGCATCATAGTACAACTACACACAATCTTAAACCTAAATATACTACAAAGATCCTACTAGTAGGCTTGCTTGGGAAGGAATGAGGATTCCTAAGATAATTCTAAGTTGTCCGTGTCCTAAGTTAAAGTTGAGCAGTTTACGAACCTCACCATGCGGGGTTCGTCAGAGATTATCTCAATCGTTCCCATCATAGAGCAGAAGTCAAGGTCTAGAGGTAATGGAGTTGGTCCTCGTGTACCTTGACTTTGTACTCCGTACGTCCTACACAATCTAACATCAATCCACCACAAAACTAGGGGACACTAACCTTAGATTGAGCATTCTTTGAAAGCATGGAGCAGAACTAGTAGGTTATATAACAATGTCTACCTGTTTGTATGCAATAAAGAGCCCATAGATCACATAGATTGACTAGTGCTCCATTGGTTCCCGTAGTCTTAAAAGGCGATGCATGTATCTTACCAGTAGATCAACCAATTCAGTTCTTTTAGATATGCCAAGATTATAATTTTCTCTAATATTTTCGTTAATAGTTCCCATGCATCTCTCCGCATCTGCCCTATAAAAGTGTGTAGTCTTCCTACTTCATCAGAGAAGGTGTAAGTTGATATGTACCATCTGATCTTTTTTCGTCTTCTGTATATATTCCAATATTGACCCCACATTCTGTGAGGTCGGAGTTTCACCAAACTCCCCCTAATTGAAATCTTAAAGTGTTTGCTTTATAGAAGTTGGTTAGGGTGTGGATTCATTTTAAGGTGGAATGAAACCAAGAATTCCATTGTTATCTATATTACTGTAACATTCGTTAATTTTCAAACCCGACCCGTTTTAAATTTTCTGTTTTGTTTTTATTTACATATATATATTGTAATTTTATTAATTAATCTCAATTTTCGTTTCATATATTTTATGTGATCATTTCTATGCAATCATACTTTTCACCACCCTTGTAGTATTGCATGCTCATTTAAAACATGCATAATCAAGATTATTTATTCATGAACCTTTTCCATGCAAATCAATAGAATAGATCTTGGATTATTATTATTACCATCTTTTTCATATGTTGTCTTCTTAACTAATACAAATAAACCAATGAATGTTTTAATTATATAAAATTTATTAAAAGAGTTAAACACTTTGAAAACCTTTTTAAACCATTTTAATTTTTGTTTTTATTTATATTAAATATGATTAATTTTCATAAATTCTATAAGACATTACAACTCTATGATTTCACTATAAAAGGAAGACTAATCCTCCATTATATTCACATCTCAGTAAATTATTTTCTTAAGCTTGAGAACACTAACAAGTAAGTTATATGATTCCATGCGTTTTATAACTTTTGTTTTCATTTTACCTTAAATGTGCTTCATAAGTTGTTCTTCATGATCATGGTACTTTTATCATAAAAATCTTATATTTGGGTTTTAAGCATTATAATGATCATGAATATCCAAGATAAACATTTTTATTTTCTAAATATTATATAAAACCTAGTTATTTTGCAAGAACAAATGTCAATATTATCTAAATGTTATGATCCGTTGATCATCATAAACTTATAACTTTTTTATTTTAAATATGATGATATATACAAAATGGATCTATTTAAAGATTTCTTATAATAGAAACTAATATACTTGTTTTCTCTAAATAATTAATTGAGTAAATTAATTATTGTTTATTTTTATTTTATTTCAACATATACTAATATATATAATTTCTTTAAACTAAATCATGCAAAACATATAAGTAAGTTAAAAAAACATTTGATTATAAATTGTTGTTAATCTTGTTATTTAAGCCTATATTAATAAGTTAAATTATTCATTTACAAATCATTTTTCAATTAATAAACATCAAATGGTTTATATAAACTTTGATTCATTTTTGTTAAACTCATTTTAATCAAAAATCTCTAAGTCCCGATTTGTCGTAGCTTCCTTTCCATTTAGACTCGTTGTTAAAATCTAGCATATGTATTTACTTGTTTAGGATAATGTAAGGCCCTGTTCTAGCATATATATTAATAAGTTATAATTATTCATTTACAAATCATTTTTCAATTAATAAACATCAAATGGTTTATATAAACTTTGATTCATTTTTGTTAAACTCATTTTAATCAAAAATCTGTCGTAGCTTCCTTTCCATTTAGACTCGTTGTTAAAATCTAGCATATGTATTTACTTGTTTAGGATAATGTAAGGCCCTGTTCCCGGTGTCTCACTTTGAACGTTGGATTTACTCATAAATACAGTTCTAAATATCATAGTTAATTAAAACTTGCGTGGAATTAAAACTTCAACCATATATATTACAAAACATTCAAATCTTGTCTTAAATAAACATCTTTGTCTGTTAAGGTAAAACATAAGTCTTAAAGCATCATAACATTTTTCCTCGAGATGCCAGTGTCTTCAATTCCATGCCATGTGTCCACGTCAAGCGAACTGCCTCATTCTACTCACCTGCGTGCATACTAAAAGTCAGCTACGCTGAGTGAGTTCTAGTTAATCATACAATACGTTTACTACCTTACTTATATGTATCCGAAGACACGTATTACTCATTCCTACATATACACATACATACTTTCATTCATACTTTATACTTTCATTTTACGTACTTACTTAACTTTATACTTCTTTCTTTCATATCCATACCTTACGTTTTAAAGAGTTGCCTTACTTTCCTCGAGTATTATTAGGGCCCGGTTCCCTCTTGCCTCGAATATTATTAGGGTTCGGTTCCCTCTTGCCTCGAATATTATTAGGTTTCGGTTCCCTCTTGCCTCGAGTATTATTAGGGCCGGGTCCCTCTTGCCTCGAATATTATTAGCATCTGGTTCCCTTTTCTACTTTACAACCATACCTTACATTTCCTTGTCTTTATAATTGTAAGCATCATTCATACATTCAATATTTACATTTGCATACATACTACTCATTATTCCACTTGACAGTACATGCAATATCCGAAGATCGTTCACGTACCGACAGGCATTCATTCATATCATAATTATATTTATCACCACAATCATTATAGCATACACTTACCATTTAAGGTAAGTGTATTAACATTCATATTAAGTATGCACACAGCCCCAAAAACATAACAAGGAATGGGGCTAGAAACTGACATGTGTCATGTTACGTTCACCATTAACGGTTATACCTTTCTTTAACTGGGCTCGGCTAACTGTACATCAATTATAAGTATCAATATTTGCCCTAATCATATTATTTTGGTTTTAGCAGAAACGGTTAAGTCTGATATATTCTTACCGAGTGTCCCCTTTCCATTAGAATACCTTTGTATTGGAATACCCTTGTATTCGAATACTTTTGTATTCGAATACCTTTGTAGTATTCGAATACTTTTGTATGAAAAGGACATTGTATGTGAATGACAATGTATTCAAACGACATTGCATGCGAAGGACATTGTATGCGAATGACAATGTATCCGAAGAGCATTGTATGCGAAGGACATTGTATCCGAGTGAAAATGTATTCGAAGGGCATTGTATGCGAACAGTGGGTGTATTCGAATACAATTGTATACGAATAGAACTTGTAATTCTTCTTTTCTGTCTTTCTTCCTTTCTCTCTTTCCTTTCTTTCATTCGAATGCACTCCATTCGAACACTTGTTTCATTCGAATACACCCACTGTTGGGGTAGTAATACCCGTTTTGTCATTATCACTCCATACATTGACACTCAACCTCATATTTTAGTGTTAAATAGCCTCCTAAATGTTTTCCTTTCCTTTTTAGACCAAGATCAAGCTTTCTTAGCAATAAAGTTTATACCTTTGTTGATTTCAAACCCGTTTTAGCTAGATCTAGGGTTTTTAAGTGAACCGTGTATACTCACGAGTTCATTTAGTCCACTTTATTCATCAAGTTTACATTTTTCTCATATAATAAGGTCCAATTTACTATCCTACTAAGTTTCATGCAAAACCGACTTCGTTTACCCGTTATTTTCACAAACCGAACACTACTCGTTTTACCCGAAACGAACTAAATAACCCGTTTACTATCAAGTTAATTACTTTATCAATAATCATGGTCCGTTCTTTCATCATACCAATTTTCATGTAAGTCCGTACAGTAAACAGTTTTAACAAAAACATACCTTTGATGTTTATGATCAAAATCACTCGAATAGACCAAAACCATATCAAACGAACTCGGAATTGAGTGATTTAAGCGGCCACAGAACCATCTCGCCCCGCTCTACAAACCCATATGCTCCCCTTTGCTGGAAACTACCGCTACAATCACCACAACAGCTGAACAGTCGTCGGAAATTTTCAATTTTGATATGCTACGATTTTGCTGATAAAAACCAGACTTCCCGAGCTCTGATCTAAGATCTAATCGGTGGGAATCTTTATTTATATTCCATGAATACTCAGTTACATTTTTAGACCGATCCGATGGTTAGATCTCCAGTAATCGTCGTGTCTTTGTGTGCTATTTTCTCAAAAATGGGAATTAAAGAAGTGCGTGTTTTTGACGATGTAGGCTATGGTGTAAAGATGAATGAAAATGGAAAGGATTAGGGTTTAAGGGGTATTTATACTCCTTAAGCCCATGGACCTTAGGCCCATATTTCATTTTTGTTCCATAATTAATTTCATCTAATTAGCCTATTTATCCTTTCATCTCTATTATTTTATTGTTTCTCTGCTAACTCAAGTAAACTTTTCCACCATTAATAAATAATATATTAAATATTATTCTTAGAAATTTCGGGATGTTACAAGTCTACCCACCTTATAATAGATTTCGTCCTCGAAACCTGCTTAGTCCTTGTAAAAACAATACTTCCTGTATTCACATCCTTTCTTTAGCATCCTGACTTACCGGTTTATCCTTTGTCTTACCTTCTACGAGTGATGTCAATTAGTTATAGCTTTCCTTAGGTAGCTTGTCCATGAAATCCTCGATGATACGCTTGCTTATCCAGACTTTTCAAGTGCATATCACTTCCATAAGCATGCTCTTCTTTCTTGTCATTTAAATAGAAACATTGCACTTATTATCATTACACTTTCACTGAATGGCCATTCCGTCCAATTAAAACCTTTTAGCAAATATACTGCTTTGCAATGCGTTCAAAACATATTAATTCCAAAAAGTAAACCTTTCCGGTTTCTCCTTAAGGATTACACTTAAAATTCCTTTGTCTATTCCTTGAGATAGAACACTTCTGGCAATTTTTCTTTGAGCACATCCATTGCATAACTTATCGGGGAACTCCTTAAGTTAACACAACACTTAAGTCTTCTTTCATTCTCAGCTTTGGATCAACACATCATGAAGTCTATGATAATACATCTTCCTTTTCTTGACTTTGCAAGTCTCACCTTGTCCTATGAATCCATTGTTGTTTGTTGTTGTATATCAGGCTACCTGATATATCATAACTATTTATCTTAATCGGCTTCCTTTTCGGGCATGCCTTGACCTTCATATGGATATAATACCATTCTATCTTTACCATTCTAGAGGACTTCCTGTTAGTGATCACATGATTATCAATTACACACTAATCATTCATGTTAAGACTTAATTCGAGTAACATAAGTCTAAGCCATCTCTACACCTTCCCTGCATGTCTTTCCAGCTTTTGTCCTTGGTTCCTTGTATCCTCCTATTGCGTTACTGTAGATTTCATCTTCGCAATACTTGCGGTTGTTCTTTTCCATGTAGGCGAAATATCATGTCTTTCCACAGCTGTCACATACCATGAACTCATCTTCGTTTGACTTCTATATAATGGTTTAACTTTCATTAGTATCTACCTTCATTATAATCACCTTCTTTCCTTTCAAAACCTTGATGTAAACTGAGCATCTAGACTTATGAGCATCATCTAGGAATTCGTCTCGAAGATCTCCATGACGTGGAATCCTCAGGTGACCAAATTCTGATTTTCACATCATAAGTATTATCTTCCAAATCTTGGTGTAATCAGAAAATTCATGCATCTTGCTCTTATCCTTTATAACTTCTATTGTGCCTCACAGATCTCGCTCATGAAATCCGAAGTGCTAACTAATTTATATGACTTAATCGTCGTGATAACCTCTCCACCTTTACGACTTAGTGCGTCAGCGACCACATTAGCCTTACCAGGGAAATACTTGATTTCACAGTCATAATCCTTTATCAGCATTAGCCATTATCTTGCCTCATATTCCATTCAATCTGTTTGAAGAGATATCCAAACTATTATGACATGTATAATGGTACACCTTGAAAACTTAACATGCAGTTTCTCTTTCTTCAGCATCTTCAACACTTCTTTCAAGTGTTGGGCATTGTCGGATTTATCCCTTGAACAAATCAAAACTATTGTCAATAAGACCATGATAGATTTGTCTAGCATCGGACTGCATACCCTATTCATCATAACCATATATGTTGCTGGAGCATTCCTCAATCCAACGATATCATGAGAAACTCTTTGTGTTCATCTCGTGTTGGAAACGTTGTCTTAGGGATGCATGCATCTTTTAGTTTCAATTGATGATAGCTTGTTCTGAGGTCTATTTGCGATGACCAACTAGCACCTTGCATTTGATCCAACAAATCATCAATTTGTAGCAATGAATATCTATTCTTCACCGTAAGCTTGTTCAACTCGCAGTAATCTATACACATTCTCATACTTCCATCCTTCTCCTTCACAAGCATCATCGGTACAACCTTAGGGAAATACCCAGCATTAAAACACCTTTGTCGAGGAGTTCTTGCAGTTGGGACATTAACCATTTCATCTCAGACGACACTAGATAGTAATGTGCTTTCGTGATGGGTTGTGTTCCTGGTATTAACTATATCTTGAATTCTTTATCTCGTCCCAGTGGTAGCCCCGGAGGGTCATCTAGGAACACTTCTGGATAGTCACACACTATAGGAACATCTTTCACTTCTTTCGTCTCGGCCGTAGCTTTGAAAACTTACGCCAGGTAGGCACCACACCCTCGCCTTCACAAACCCTTTGGCTTTTATCATCGAAATGACAATAAGCCCTGAACTGCCTTAAATATCATAAACCGTCACTGTACTGTCATCCAAAGACTTCAACCTTATCAACTTACTCTTACATGCTATATGAGCCTCGACTCAAACAACAATTCCATTCTCTAACGACATCGAACTCTCTTAAGTTCAAACAATAAGAGTAACAAGGAACTCACGTCTCTCTAGTTCTACCTTACAATTTTTAATCATTCCCATACTTTAAAGAAAGTATCCTAAGTGGTCTCTTCCATATAGTCTCAGGTACACAACTACCTTCTTCTTAGTGTCTCCTTTCATATTCGCTACACTATGTAGTCCAGTCCTTTCGTTCCTTTTCAATCAGGATGCCTCGACATTCACCCGTCCTTCTCGATCATCTTTGCTTATATCATCATTCTATTTGTTACTCACGATCCCAGCAAGTTCCCATATGGAGTTAACTATTGTAGGCATACTACATGTATTGACTCATTCTAGTTGGCTTATCTCCGCATCTCTCATGTTGCTTCCACTTGGATTTTCCAGTTTGGGTTGCCTTTGATGCTTCGGTGACAATTTAGCAACCACCCTTAATGTATTTGACTACAGGCTCCAAGCGTGATCCTTCTTCATTAATTTCTACAGTCGGATTCATCTTGCTTTCGTATATCGTTCTTTCACACCTTCTTCAAAAAGGGTGTCTGGTTGGCACGTTTCTTACCACAGTGTCCAGTATGACCTCCTCGTTCGCCCTTTTTGTAGCAGTCATTTATCTTATCTCTAAGGAAACACAAATGTTATCACTCTAGGAATTATTTAGCACATGATTCGTAAGGTAAGTAGTTACTGACATTGGCCAAGTGTAATTAACTCTTTACATTACTCCTCAGGTCCTACATACTTCCATTCAATATTTCACTTGTGCTAGTTTCTACTTCTCACACAATCATGTAAACATACATATAACCTACATTCTTATCCCTAGAAATTAAGCTAGCATACACACATTCTTTCCCTAGCAATTAAGCTAGTATAAATACATTCTTTCTTTAGCAATATAGCTAGCATCATAAATTCTTTCACTTTCATTTAACATGCATAAACATATATTTTCAAAATCTTTACATGAACTTAATCACGCAACTTACCTTCACCGAGCTTGCACGAGTGACACAAGGCTTTCTTGAACTGACATCTTCTTTCTTTTTATCTTAAGTCCCAACTTAAGCTCTAATACCAACTTGTAAGGCCCCGTTCCCGGTGCATCACTTTGGACGTTGGATTTACTCATAAACACAGTTCTAAATATCAGAGTTAATTAAAACTTGCGCGGAATTAAAACTTCAACCATATATATTACAAAACATTCAAATCTTGTCTTAAATAAACATCTTTGTCTGTTAAGGTAAAACATAAGTCTTTAAAACATCATAACATTTTTCCTCGAGATGCCAGTGTCTTCAATTCCATTCCATGTGTCCACGTCAAGCTAACTGCCTCATTCTACTCACATGCGTGCATACTAAAAGTCAGCTACGCTGAGTGAGTTCTAGTTAATCATACAGTATGTTTACTACCTTACTTATTTGTATCCGAAGACACCTATTACTTCATTCTTACATATACACATGCATACTCTCGTTCATACTTTATACTTTCATTTTATATACTTACTTACCATTATAATTTCTTTCGTTCATATTCATACCTTAAGTTTTAAAGCGCATTACGTCCTACTTTCCGCGAGTATTATTAGGGCCCGGTTCCCTCTTGCCTCGAATATTATTAGGGTTCGGTTCCCTCTTTCCTCGAATATTATTAGGGTTCGGTTCCCTCTTGCCTCGAGTATTATTAGGTCCCGATTCCCTCTTACCTCGAGTATTATTAGGGCCCGATTCCCTCTTGCCTCGAATATTATTAGGGTCTGGTTCCCTTTTCTACCATACAACCATACCTTACCTTTCCTTGTCTTTATAATTGTAAGCATCATTCATATATTCAATATTTACATTAGCATACATACATTATTCATAAATACTTTACTTTACATACTCATCCCATACTTACTACTCATTATTTCATTTGACAGTACGTGCAATATCCGAAGATTCTTCACGTACCGACAGGCATTCATTCATATCATAATTATAGTTATCACCACAATCATTATAGCATACAATTACCATTTAAGGTAAGTGTATTAACATTCACATTGAGTATGCACACAGCCCCGAAAACATAACAAGGAATGGGGCTAGAAACTCACTTGTGTCCTGTTACGTTCACCGTTAACGTTTATACCTTTCTTTAACAGGGCTCGGCTAACTGTAAATCAATAATAAGTATCAATATTTGCCCTAATGATATTATTTAAGCTTCAGTAGAAAGGGTTAAGTCTGGTCTATACTAATCGAGTGTTCCCTTTCCATTCGAATACCTTTGTATTCGAATGCCCTAGTATTCGAATACTTTTGTATTCGAATACCTTTGTATTCGAATACTTTTGTATGCAAAGGACGTTGTATGTGAATGACAATGTATTCGAATGGCATTGTATGCGATGGACATTGTATGCGAATGACAATGTATTCGAAGAGAATTGTATGCGAAGGATATTGTATGTGAATGAAAATGTATTCGAAGGGCATTGTATGCAAAGGACATTGTAATTGAATATAATTGTATTTGAATAGAACTTGTAATTCTTCTTTTCTGTCTTTCTTCCTTTCTTTCTTTCCTTACTTTCATTCGAATGCACACCATTCGAACACTTATTTCATTCGAATACACCTACTGTTGGGGTAGTAATACCCCTTTTGTCATTATCACTTCATACATTGACACTCATCCTCATAATTTAGTGTTATATAGCCTCCTAAACATTTTCCTTTCCATTCTAGACCAAGATCTAGCTTTCTTAGCTTTCCTTTATTGATTTCAAACCCGTTTTTAGCTAGATCTAGGGTTTCTAAGTGAACCGTATATAATGACGAGCTCATTTAGTCCACTTTATTCATCAAGTTTACATTTTTATCACATAATAAGGTCCAATTTACTATCCTACTAAGTTTCATGCAAAACCTACTTCGTTTACCCGTTCTTTTCACAAACCGAACACTACTCGTTTTACCCGAAATGATCCAAATAATCCGTTTACTATCAAGTTAATTACTTTATCAATAATCATGGACCATTCTATCATCCTACCAATTTTCATGTAAATCCGTACAAGAAAAGTAAATATTTTTAACAAAAACGTACCTTTAATGTTTATGATCAAAATCACTCGAATATACTAAAACCATATCAAACGAACTCGGAATTGAGTGATTCAAGCAGCCACAGAACCGTCAGCTCTCCTTCACCGGAAACCGCCGCTACAGCCACTAGAACAGCTGAACAGTCTCCGGAAATCTTCATTTTTGAGCTGCTACGGTTTGCTGATGAAAACCGGACTTCCCTACCTCTGATCGAAGATTTAATCGGTTTTAATATTAATTTATATGCCATTAACACTCAGTTAAAATTTGAGACTGATCCGATGGTTAGATCTCCGGTAATCGTCGTGTCTTTGTGTGCTATTTTCTCAAAAACGGGAATTGGAGAAGTGTGTGTTGTTGATGGTGTAGGCTATGGTGTAAAGATGGATAAAAATGGAAAGGATTAGGGTTTAAGGGGTATGTATACTTCCTTAAGCCCGTGGACCTTAGGCTCATCTTTTCTTTTTGGTCCATAATTAATTCTATCTAATTAGTCTACTTATTCTTCCATCTTTATTATTTTATTATTTCTCTACTAACTCAAGTAAACTTTTCCATCATAAATAAATAATATATTAAATATTATTCTTAGAAATTTCGGGATGTTACAGATAATCCATCGTGATTGTGCGTCTCATTTGTTGGACTCGTTCAAACTATCATTTCTCATTTTCAAGGTGAGTTTCTCACACCCCCCTTTTTACTCTTTTATTACTTTTGGTGGTAGCGTATGTATCTTATAAACTCAACTATTTACGATTTCATTTACAAACTACACTTTATTACATGGACTTGTGGGTTCACTTGATTACTTGCTCGAACTTACTTGCACGTGGTAGCCTCAATAAGTATGATCATACGCCCCCACCCCCCCACCCCCCATGCACTCAGGACCATTTTGTTATGAGTGAAAATGGGCATCATTATCCGAGTACTTTTGTTGTTACAAACTTAAAATGACCTTACTTGCGTGATTATTAAACTTGTTTCATGGAATTATATGGTTCTTACGTATTTATATTAAACTTGTATGAACTCACCAACTATTCGTTTAGTTGACTTTATTTTATATATATGTTACATGTATAATTCATTTGAGGATGAGACTTAGAGAAGACACTAGTACTTAGGTTATATAAATAAATGGACATGTTGTTAATTGTTGTTTTTCTTGTATTTCTTTATCTTCGAACTTGTGTATTTGATGCTTAAATTAATTAATGATAATATTGTCACTTAATAGTGCTAAATGTGTTTTGAGAAATATGTACGTCACACTCAGGCGTCTCTGCTTAAGCAAGGGTGTTACATATTGGCATCAGATCCGTGACTATAAGATAAGACATTAGACGAAGTGTTCTAGTTGGTTATAGCTTATTTTAATTATATGTTTAGGGTTGCATGATTAGAAATTATGTGGGGTCTATTTGATTGTTCAATGCACATGCTTATTATTTTATTATTGTTAATTCATTTACGCCTCATATACACAAGCATACACACAAAGTCCAAGGCTTATGCCTAAAGCAAAGATTTTTAATTATTTTCAACAATCGATTTTTTTCGATTTCTCGATATTTCTTTTTTTTAAAGATGGTTCTATGTGGTGGGTATGCAGTAACTGGAAGGAGATCGTGCTTATTTTCTGAACTCTTGACACCCAGGTTATTAAAAGCTAAGGATAAGCGATGCGTATAAATTCCAATCAGATGCGGGACCCGGTTACTTACCTGGAGAGTTCGGAAAGGGCATGAAACTTATTAAGCCAAAACATACCAACCCTAACGCCACATGAATCACAACTTTAAATGTTTCAACGTGACCATGTCCTCTTTGTGAAAAGGAATATAGTTGCACTTCTAAGGATGTCACACAAGTCATGGTGGTTCATGCGATGTGTGACTCCGATCCTTAATGTTTTACGATGTGTTTTAACAGAAATTCTGTCAAGTTGTGATGATACACAAACACCCATCTTTCGGTTCGATTTGATTAAGCATTTTGATTTTTGTGTTGTAATACGAGAACAATCGAGTTTCAATTCATTTTCTTTATTTAAATATTCATTTATTATTATGGTTTAGAATTTAATTATTCGAAAAGTCACGCTGATACATGAACAGTCGAGTTTCAATTCGATTATGTTATTCTTATATTCATTTACCATTATGGTTTAGAATTGAAAATTCGAAAGAGTCATGGTGGTACATGAACACTCAATTTTTCAATTCGATTTCATTACTTATATTAAGTTTAATATATTTTCCATATGGTTATTCAATAATTTGTGAGATTATGCGAATACTTATGATGGCCCATGAACATTCCAATATCGATTTCAAATTTTATTTCATGCGAATTTATTTCTTTACTCATTAAAAAAAAGATTTATATAGATTGATTCTGATATTTATTTTGGTTGTTATTATGAATTTCATATTTATGTCCCATTTCACGCAAATCATTCATGTCTCGCAGCATGTCTTCTTGTTTTCCTCGACGTCGCCCACAAAACTCAACCCGCAAAGTGACAACCCAGATTATCACACTATTGACCGCCGTGATCCCGACTATGATAACCCAAAAATCCATCAACAGTAAATTCAAAACAATGCATGACCCAATACGAAACCAACACAACTCCTGGACACTCAAACTTACCCCACAAAAAAAGCCTTGCACGTGCCCTTTGTGTAACATGAGTAAATCCCACCACCTTATTGTGGTAGTTTTAGCCAACACCTCTTTCCAAGAACTTATACATACTCAACACCACCCATTTATTCCCATGACATGTTACCCAACCATATTCCTTACCATGTGCACATGCTTCAAACCTGCTACCATTGAAGTGACCCAAACACACCCACTAAGCTTCGGAAGGCCTAACTTGTTTCCGCCATGCCAAACCTAAAACTGCATTCTCTGACCACTAACTCACTCGTAACCTTGCACCTATACATGCAAATCCTCATTTATCTTAATTAACTACCATTTAATCAAGTTGATTTTATTCAAGAAGACTTTAAGTCAAATCATTCTATCATTACTATTAATTACTAGAAAAAGCGCGTGCGCGTTGCTGCGGGGTTGTCAAGTTGTTTCCTCGTATTGATTTGCAGTGTTTGGTGTGATGTGTAATGGGTTATAAAACGACTTATGATTTCTGCATGTTTTATCAAATTGATTATTGTTACCGTCCTATTTTGAACCATTTCACCAAGCAGACTTCTAAGTCCAAAGTTCATCTTTCCCTAATTTATTACTACCACTTAAGATTCTTTAGTTATGACAACAAGACTTGTGTTGTTTGTTATATATCATGGGACTATTTTTTTTATTTCTTGTATTTGAATAATGAGATAAACATAAACATAAACATAAACATAAACATGTAATATTTTTACATAACAAGGTTTCTTATGCATTTTTTTATAACTTCTAAATTTATCTTTTATGCATTTTTTATAAAGACCTAATACGCTTAAACCATGAAAACAAACCATTAGTAACGGTTTGGTTATAATTGTCAACGGTTTGGTTTCGGTTTTCGATTATTAAAGTCTGATACTGTTGATTTGGTTCACGGTTTGACCATGTGATGTATTGTAACATTTGGTATATGTTTGAATTAGAAGGTTATAGGAGGTTTGTTAACCATGGAATGTTATAGTAGAGTAACAAAAATAATATGTTATCCGGATTTTAGGGGTAAATGTAATGACAAGACAGATGATTTCATTGTGACGACGGTTAACGGGCTTTGTTTTCTATATGAATACACATTCCATAGATGTAAACGGGTGATTACATAGTAGATTTTGTTCATTCGATATTAGGTTAAGAAAATGCTTCAACAGGTTACCATTAAGAAATATAAGGACTTATTATACCTCCAATTATTACAATTGTAATGGTAAAGTAGATGCTAAATATTAATAATTCCATAAGCATCTCAAAAGAGGATCACTTGGTGTCATAAGCTTTGCAGCCCTGGACGACGTCGAGATTGCCTGCCCACCATGCCATGAACCATAAACCACCATGCGTTATCCTAGTCGTTGTCGTTAGTTAGGTAGGCCGGTATGACGGTTAACGATGTGGATGGTGAGTCAATACATGCAATATTATTGCCTTCGTTAGTTATGTTGCTGGTGGGTGTGGGTGTTGCTGAGAACCAAGAATGTTATTTTTGTTAATTAAAACAAACCGCATAATATGTAATTAAATCATATGAGTAATCTTTTGTTGGAGCAGAATACGTGTTTGTGTTTCTTTGGGGAGGGGGGTATGAGTTTTCCTTTTTTTCATAGTGCTTTGTTGGTGGGGTATTTGGTTTTTCATTGATACGTTGTTAAATATGTGAATTAAAATGGCGTGTGTACATACTTAAGATGAGCATGTGTAGTAGAGTTTTGTAGTTGCCATTTTTTTAGGGCTTGGTTTCTTCATCTGTTCCCTGGTCCCAAACCGGCTACATCCTTTCTTGAAATGTTGTGATATAGTTTTAGTCACATGATATATAGAAGTTGTAATCAAAGAGCATATTGCATTTGTGTGTTGTGCATGTTTTCTTCCTAAAATGCAACATAGGCGATGTTAGTTTCCGACAAAAGTATTGTATGTATTACCTGGATTAGAGTTACCAATGAGTAAAATGTTGTAAAAATAATGATAGACGAAATGTTGACAAAAGAGCAATAATATGACATGTAACATGAAATGAGGCAATTGGTGTGTGAAAATTGGTTTTGGTTATGAGGAGTGGAACCATATATGGGGTGTTGGTGAAAATAAAGATGTCATTAAATGGATGCATCAATAGGTGTTAATTGGTGTGTTGATGGAGTGTGAGTTTCATTAATTATTATTGACGCATTAATAGGGTAAAATTGGATATTTCCCTCATTAATTATAATTTAAGTAGTTAATTAAGAAAAATGTGTTTGACATGCATGATTAAATGACAATGGTTGTATAGTAGAGGAGCTCACACCTCGCAACGGGGTTGTATGAGGGCGTTAGCGATAACGTGTTTGTTGTCTAGCATATTTATAGAACCAGCTGGATCAGTGAACCCAAATTAAGAACCGGATAAGTTTTAAATATTTATTATTATTTGTATACAGATAAATACTTATGAACCGTTAACTTAGATAATACCATAAAATATATTTATAGTAAAACTAATTTAAACTAAAAGTTTGTAGG
This sequence comes from Bidens hawaiensis, assembly GCF_021521415.1. Lineage (NCBI taxonomy): Eukaryota > Viridiplantae > Streptophyta > Magnoliopsida > Asterales > Asteraceae > Bidens > Bidens hawaiensis. Next base: position 385,794 of record NW_027491579.1, on the reverse strand, counting down.
AATGATATTTACCCAAATGCATTTTAAATAAAGAAATTGCATTAAAGATACAATAATTAGATCTACACAAGGATCATTGGTTGGCTTAAGCGAAACCTTTTTTACTAACATGTTTTGCAACTTCAAAATAATCATTAGAAATGTATCTTAGAGAAAGCTTCACAAATAAAAAGGTATATGGCACTCTAACACCCAGCATCACATTTAAATGAAATATCCTTAAAACGAATCTAATGGTAAAACCTGGTCAGTTCTGTAAGCATCCAATGATGGAAGTAGAAGGCTAAGTGATGGAATGTTCATGGTGAAGGGCTATTGATAAAGATTGAATTGATAACCATTAAATCAAAAATAAGAGAGTGTTTGGTATGTAGGAGTAAGAGTCAGAATGGAATGGACCACTACAAAGAAATGAAAAACAATGTTTGGTAGGCAAGGGGAATGGAATCACCTAATTACCTTGTTCATTTCATTTATTTCTAAACACCCCAAATTCATTTCATATATAAGCACTCTTAAACTCATTTAGCTACATGTATTTTCCATATCATCAAGTCATATATAACCAAATTAAATTTATGAAGTTTATCTTTTGATTAAATCCCCACCTCTAAACGGGTGATATATAACTATTGCTACATACTATCCGGATGTACGTATAAACTGCATTTAAACAAAACAATTCATCCCAATATTGACTGGTATACACACTGGATTGTAAACTTTTACTTTTGAAAGGAAAACAAAACTACCAAATTTTCTAGAAATTTAACTGCTCCATTTGAGCCAATGGACAGACAACAGGAGAACGCGTATACCACCTGACAAATAGTGACTTGAGATGAATGTCCCAAGAGGTATTATTAAACATTTTTGATATCTTTTATAATATATATATATAGGGGATGGTTCAAGAGAGAAATGATATTATTACAAGAAATGTAAGAAATGAATATGGACCACTAGTTTTGTTTTAAGTTTTAAATGCTTAAAGCTAAATAAAAAACTATTAATTATTCTCTTTCTTTAATTAATATAACTAATAAACCCTAATACTTATTTATTTAATAAATATAACTAAATAAATTATTATAATTAGAAAATATTAAGAATCCATTTATTTTTATAACTTACTTTTTGTCTCTTGAACGTCATGCTTGCGGTGCGCGCATATAATGTATATATGTGTGAACCCTCGGGTGGGCAAAAGTAAAATTGCACTAATTTTGACATTATTTTACTAATCTCATGAAAATAACGTTAAAAGTGGCTGAAGGTTAATCAGGCATCATGTGGTGGCGTTGATAGCCGAAAGACAAGGGCACAAGCACCAATCAGCCGATGTCCCGATGATTGAGTGCTATGTGTCTTATGTCCAAGGCTTGATGCAAAACTACTATCGAGCCAGGGGTCTCACCGGAAGAAGCCTCTCTATCCCTATGGGATAGAGGTAAGGCTGTCTACATCTTACCCTCCTCATACCCTACCATAGCATTGCTATTGGTGGGATATACTAAGTACGATGATGATGACTTTTTGTCTCTTGAATTTTTATCCTACACACGTATAATTTATTCATACATTAAAATTTCTTTCTATCCAAAACTAATTTCTTCCAACTCAATATATTAATATCCATCAACACATACTTACATTATGATGAATAATACCAAAAAATAATTTTACATGTGTTTGCATTAGATATCCACAAAAAACATACAACCTACACAAAAACGTATAATCTACACTTGTTCTAAGAATAAGACAGCATATAACCTACACACCAAAAACATTTAACTTACACACAAAATTCATCATCAATAAAATACACACGCACACGAAAACATATAACCTACACACAAAAAACACCCACACACGAAAATTTTAACTTTGTGTAGATTATCTACACTTGTTCAAAACAGGTGTAGGTTATATAACTTTGTGTAACTTGTATATTTATCGAACTTAAATACGTTGATATATGCTAATATATTGAGTGGAAATTATATTTTTAATATAAAGAAATAGTATTATATGAATAAATTGTATTTATGTTGAATAAAATGAAGAATGTGTAAATAAAAAATAAAACTAAATTAGTGTTTTTATTTTTTTAATTATTATAGTTAAATTAGTTAGATATATTAATTAGAGATATTTATTATGATTATATTAGTTGTATTAATTGGAGAGAGAGAAAGTGCATTTATTGTTGCATTAACATCTTTTTTATTTATTTTAAAATATTTAAAACCTAAAATAAAACCAGTGGCTCATATTCATTTCTCTCATTTCTTGCAATAATTTGATTTCTTTCTTTGGGGGGGTTCATGTACATTTTGATCTTAACATGAGTATGTAGGAAATAATGCCAATTTATTTAAAAATGCGAACGTAAGAAACAATACCAATCTACATAAACAATGACTTATAATATCAAAGAAAAGAACCTAAAAACTACATCAAAAGAATCAAAATCAAGAACAAAATAATAACAGCATATACCAACAAATACTTATAACAGCAAAAGAAAACATCTAATAATAACAACAAAATATAAATAAACAAATACGTATAACGTCTCATAATCGAAAATTAGAAAATACGAACAAAAAATAACAGCAAACACCTATAAAAATAAACATAATCATAACAATAAATTGGTTCTCACCGTTTTCATGTTAAAAATAAAATATATTTGATATTGTTTTTTCTTTCTTGAACTTAAACCTATATATATATATATATATATATATATATATATCCAGAACTTAAACCTATATATATATATATATATATATCCAGTGTAGCTTGTATGTGAATATTTAACTATAGTTCGTATGTTCATATAGAAAATAGAGATTTAGCCGTTTAGCATTCTCAATGTTGACTTGTAAAAATCTTTACATTTAATTGTGCCAGTAATGGTGGGTTAAGCTTAACATCTTTACAGTTAGGTGTATTCTGTTATATTATGAATATATTTCCTCTATATTAAAAATTACATATAAAATTATGAATGGAAATGCTTTCTGCTAAAAACCGGCTAACCGGAACAGACTGTTGAATATGATATAAACACATTTTAAGCTTTCGTAATATCCAATTCAAATGTGGATTAATAAGCTTCGTTTCCTATTGTAAATTTGTTTGGGTTCATTGTTTAGTAGGGAGTTATATTGCTTTTTAATTTAACTTGCATATATAAATATACATATGTTTTTTTAATTATTTTTGGGGTGACGTATTCTATGTATCTTAGTACTTAGCATATATAATCATAGGTAGAAACAAAGTAAGGTGGAAGGTTAAAAAAAACTATTATGTATACAAACTTAAACCTCTATATATGGTAACTAATCATTGTATCGGGATATAAGCACCCATCGAGGAGTGTTTTGAGTGGTCCCGTGGGGTGTGTTCTAATTAAATATCTACACTTTTAAAAGTTCATGAAAAGTCATTTTTATAATTCTTAAAGGGACGGAGATTAATACGAACAAAACACATATCGTTAGTTTCAAGCGCCTTTTCATGCATTTGGAATGATTGGTAAAAATTTTCTATTCGGCTCATCTGACTAAAACGGTTTATTCTTACCATTTGGCTAAAAAATATATATTTGGTTCGTTTGGCCGAAACATTTAAATCGAGCTGTTTGGCTAAAAAGTTAAATTTAAGATACGGAAAATGCCAGCGCATACAACATTAGAGTTGCACAATTAATATAACTAATTAATATAATTTGTTTAATTACAAAAGGTTTAGACAATGAAATAAGGTCTCACTTGACTGTCAATGTAGCACAGTACATCCCACCATAATCTGGTTGTTTTAAACTTCTCCTGGAATGATGTCAATTTTCCAATTAGTACACAATTTACCAACTACAAAAATAAGAGCTAACCTGGTCACTTCGTTTCTGGTTCAAACTCACACAATAGAATGGTGAATTTCATTTTCAAATATATATAACAACTACATCAGATATGCATATATTATCATGGTGTATGGAGAGCATGATAAGTAGAGAAAATGAAGGTTCTTATTCATTGGTATGTATGTATATCTAATACAAGCGCAAGAAGCCACTATATATAGGCTAATAGAGTTAATACAAACATAATGAAATATGAGAGTAAAGAATGTGGATAGTCACCATAATAACATATTTAAACCATAATTTTTTTTGAACGGCCAACTAAGTAACGCCGGGTACCTCGTACGCGGCCCTCATTGGCTAAAGGTAGCCCGAGCAGGCCACTAGTCCGGACGGACGGAGCCCCTAACGGTCCACCTGTTGAGGGATTCACCGGATAAAACCTGACCCCCGCGCCCGCCAAACGGCACGACAGCGAGGAGCCGGTAAAAACGGGTGAGATCAAGACTCGAACCCTGGCAAGCCAGGGTCATCCCTCATATCTCCTATATAAGTTGGTGGTAGTGAGGTTTGATCCCCCTACCTCTCACTTGTAAAGTGAGTGCTCTACCATTGAGCCACAACCAACTTATATATTTAAACCATAATTAACATTATGTAATGAAAATTAAAAAGGTTTTAAAGAATGTAGTTGACAACCTTTTGAATGGTTAAAGGATAGATGAGTAATTTAATAATATATGAAGCTTCATGAAGCTGTACCGAAAGCTTTAAAAACGGGTGAAGACATTGTTAAATTACCTTTCTCGCCCAATTATGCAATCTTGTCATGTAATTATGAAATTATTTTGTTGCCCATCACTCTATTATTATTATTATTATTATTATTATCACCACCACCGCCACCACCACCACCACTACTACTACTATATTTATTATTATTATAATTATTATTAATATTATTATTATTTTCCAATGGAATATTAAAATTAAAGGAAATACAATATTTTACTTCAAACAAGTCTTAATCCGTTTGAGACTATTTTTTTTTTCAAGAATAATTTTATATGGTGACCATTTATTCTCTAGGACGCTACCTAAAAGGAAACATTTTACATTAAAAATCTCATAAAGTTTCACAAACTTAATCACTAGCTACGAAATTTTTTTATTATAAAGATTATTATTATAAAAGAATCATGTTTTTGCTATCGATTTTCAAAAACTTAAATGAATCTCAAAAATCATTTTTCCTCTCCCCCTCCATAAACGCGAACGAGTTTCAGTTAAGTATTAATGGCACCGCCTCACCATAGCCTTCATACCTCAAACCCACTTTCGAGAAAAACCCTCGCAAGTTTCGTTTTGTTTTTCATTTCTTTCTTTCTTCTTCACGTACATATTTTTCTATATAATATTCTATTTGGACATAGTCAAAATAATTTTTATGTATCTAATTCTTATGATGGTTATTGATGAAGTTTATGGCAGAGTTGGCTATTTGTTGACTGTTGGGCTATTTTCATTTGTCACTCATAGTTACACTATTGAATCGGTTTACTTTTGCTATCTCAATCTTTCGGTTTATGACCGATTTCCGATAAACGTAATAGTTTAGTGGAAATTTGGGGCTATCAACATGTATATGTTTTTGGCTATCTAGTTGAGTTTATGCTTACTTTTACACGAATCGTTTTGCGTATTTGTTTGGTTTTCTTTCCGCTTAATGTTTATTCGAATCACTTTGTTATTCTTGATCTCAATATTTCATCAATTTGAGGCCAATGTATTACTTTGATCTTGAAGTTTAAATTATTTACATTGCTAATCTCAATGATTGCCATTATTCACATTTTATTGGAAAATTTCATTGTTAAATGTTTATTATTAACTTCAAGAACTTAACCTATTTCGATATATTGATATTAAAGTTTCGTTCACCTATTTTATTCTCGAATCCAATGCGTTATCGATTTACATGTTTATAATTGTTACATTTATTTACCATGTTATCCTCGACCCCATTATTTCAGTTATTTATTTCGGAGTTCATGATTTTAATGTTTTCATCCCCTGTTCTTATTATTGACTTCGAGAACTTAACCTATTTTGATATATTGATATTAAAGTTTCATTTACATATTTTATTCTCGAATCCAATGCATTATCGATTTACGTGTTTATATTTTTTTAGTTCAATGTTATATTTATTTACCATGTTATTCTCGACCCCATTATTTCAATTATTTATTTCGGTGTTCATGATTTTAATGTTTTCATCCCCTATTCTTATTATTTTAAGATACTCTAGAATCTCGCTTATTTTCGTTTAAAACTTTAATAAACATCGTTTATTTTGTTTAAACTTCAATGGTTTCATTTAATTACTTTGGCCAAATACTTTTGTGTTATCCTTGACCTCAAGGGTTTGCTTATATGTTTTTTGTTAGTTTTGATCCTTATAGTTCATTGTACTTGAAAATCATCATTTTTCACTTTTAACCGCACCTTTTCAAACCCTACGCGATTCCGGGAGTTTTTCCTGCCATTATTGCACCGATCTCTTGTTTCAATCATCAAAGTATGTCAATTTACTCGTTTCATTCTCGTTATAGGGTTAGATTAAGACCCACCTCACTTTCATTTCGGGTATAATCCGAACCTTAGATTCAAGTTCCATTAAAATTGGGTTAGATTAGGACTAATTAACTTGTCTAAACATAGTTTACATGATTTGAAAAGATTAATTGGTTTGAAAAAGTGAATGTAAACTAATTTAAACATGATTTCAAGTCCAATTTGGTTAACTTTCGGTTTGGGTCGGATTCAACCCTAGTGACTGACCCATGTCCGAAACATTTTGATAATTTTGATGAATCGGGTTAATACGCACGTTCGAGACTTCTTAGCTCTGACTTTGTGCAAAACATGGGTCATGTTTCACCAAGAAAGGTTGTGGTAAACCAGAAAGTCAACCAAATTTCGCCCAAACTCATCACGGTTCGTACCTTGCTTCTGGAACCAATATGGATTTTAAAATCCACCTCTCTTACTCGTTTTCACTATGCAGGAAGGCCTGGTACAACGAAAATCACCCCTATTTGAGATATCTGGATATGACTGCAAAGGAAAAAATTGAAGTCGCCCGTTTACAAGTAATTAAGCCAAGGATAGAGAAACCAATGCTCTACGGTTGTACTAATACAATCAAGGAAGTCGGAGAATTTGAACGTATGGTGTGGATGGTCGAAGGACCATGGATGAGGGTGTTCTCGGATATTGAAAGGTTAGCCACGGAACTGACAATGGAGTTTCTAGCTTCATTTCAGTTCAAAATAAACCGACCACCCGCTGATCTCTGGGAAGAAACACAATGAGGTTTAAACTGTGAGGAGTATGGCACGATTTAGACTTAACTAACTTTGGAATCAACATTGGTATCTACACAGAGGAAGAAATTAATAGCACTGTGTGGTTAGGATCCCACCATACCTTCCTGAATGAAATAGAACAACCAAGTACGTATGTTGGGCTAATGAGAAAACATGATTGGAGGAACTAACACCTCACCAAGGAGATAACTACAATCCAAGCATTTCAAAAATCACCGAACTAAAAGATCATCTGATGAGATATATCCACCGCCTTTTAGGTCACACCATCACAAAACCCGGCACCAGTGGAGAACTTGTGAACCTTCGAGATTTATGGGCACTTTATTGTATCAAGAAAGAGAGTCATTGTAACATCACTTACCTTCTCTGTTCCTTACTTTCTAAGAATGAATGGGATGGGGTAGGGGTGCCTCTATTTGGGGGTGGATGGATTGTTATGCTTTATGAATAATATCATGTACACACACGAGGGACACCAAGGCCGACGCCTTTACCATTAGACCTTCAGTACTGCTCAAGAGTGGGAATGGTCGAGGTAGTCTCCCATGATCTATACGAGGTGCATTTTGTGATTGCTCGACCCTAACCATGGATCCAGATAGCTCATAAAGGGTCCCATTACCACATGAGTGTCTACCCATAGGACCGTTGAATACTTGGAGCTGTAGTTTAATTGTGTGTTTGTGTTAGTCATGTAGGTTGTTGTTGAACAATTTTATTCTCGTTGCTTTGGGTGGATGTTTTAAGACATTATTACTTTTATTATTATGTAGGATACCCGCTTGTAGGGCGGTATGAGTAACTATATACCTATACTTATCTTGGGTCTTTATATATATATATATATATTGTGTATTATGTGTGTGGTTGTGGTTGTAGATTTTATGCAGTTAGGATTAGTTTAGTACCAGAACTTCCAAACAGCCGATAGGAAGACCACAGATGACAAAAATTTTGTCTTGGCTCGTAGAGAAGTTTAATTCCTCTTTCGCCTCGATTTCATTCATTTTAAATCTTTTCACATTGAGGACAACGTGAAATTTAAGTGTGGGGAGGGGACTTACACTTGGCCAAACCAAGTCGAAAAAGAGAAATTTTTGAACAAATTATTCAAAATTCTATTTTTGCAGCAACAAAACCTTAATCATTTTTAAATATTTTTGACAAACCAGAAACTAAGAAACAACGAGAAACATTTGAGCAAAAGTTACCTCCACTTTAAAATACAATAAAAATATGGTTTGTAATATTGAGATTAACTTTATGCAAAATATGGCACTTTCACCCAATCCTTCCTTTTGTGAGAATTAAGCATTAATGCAGATATTTAGGAAAATACTCATATATTTGATACTTTTGACTGAGTCAAGTACTTTTTATGGAATAGAACTTGTCTTGAGAATTTTATTCGAGATCAGACGAAATGCCGCATATTTTCAAAAATCACAAAAACTCCCACATAAACCCTACACATATCACCAAACCTACCCAAAAAACCTACCCTACCAAATTAAACCTTTCGCCAGTAGTATTCAGCATTGCTCTTTTACCAGCAGACCCTAAAGAACTGGAATTCATTCTTTCGATTTCAATTTACTTTGCTGCCTACAATTCGCAAAACCTAGGTTGCCTCCAGAACTTAGGGGGGTATTTTTTCTCTTTAGCAATGAGGTGAGGAAAAAGTGACACCAAGAGGAACAAAGGCCACCATTTTTTAGGATTTCCAAAGCACAATGAAAAGATGAGCAAAAGGATATGAAAGATGTTTAATTTGTGGAAAATGGTCCCATGAAGGAAGACGTAGAGTATGTCAAACCCAATCCCAATACGAATATATCGAACTAATGAGGGTGGGGGTTATTAGGCTCAAAGCGAATGGTCCATTAGAGTTGGGAGTTATGTTCAACATAGGATTGAGGAGGAGTTGATCCACATCTTGGATAATACTGGTTTTGATGTCCTGACCTTCAAAGAAACATTAGGATTGTTAAAACAAACAAAAACAAATTGTTGCTTCTCCACACTTTGGGATGAAGAATGGAGCAAAGACAAGAAAACGAAGAAAAATTTTAAAAGAAGCTCGATTAGCCGTACCCTCTCAAATACCTTTTCAAAAATACCTGACAAAACATATCACCCACATACCAAAACCTTTGGAAATATAATGTCTTTTGACACATGCAATGCTTCACAAGGAGGGTGGAGAATTGATCTCTCGCCAAACATATTTTTTGTAAGTCGTATCTTGGCTAAGAGTGTTTATACATACAACTTATGTGTATGTCTAGATATAAAGTCGATTGTGTATGAACATTGCGAGCACATGACATTTTGTATAAGATGAAGCTCATAAAAGCAAACCATAGTTTTACAAATCATATACTCGCACATTTTTCTCTAATGGATTACCGAGACTTTCTGAAATTTCCTAGGATGTTTAGCTTCGGTTGACGTGCTGTTTTGAAGAGTTTGTACAAAGCTAGCTTGAGGATAAGCAAGGTTCAAGTGTGGGTAGATTTGATGTATGAGAAATTATACATCTTTTCAGTGCCAAAATATCTCCAAACAAGCGTAATTTCGTCAACTATATTAGTTTAAATAACCATTAATGTTTATAATTTCTATCTATAGGTAAATATAGTCCTAAGGAATAAAACAAGCTAAAATACGAAAAGAAAAACGGAGAAATAACAATGAAAACCAACAAGACACACCCCATGGTGAATCAAGACATGGCCATGCCTAGAGCATACGAAGTTAAGACAAAAATCAGGAATCAAGACATTGCCATGTTAACAAAGACACATCCCATGTTATCAAAGGCAATAAGAAAAGACAAAATAGAAGGTTTTGAAGCAAAACACGATTATACCTTCCCAAAACACGACCATGCCTTCAGAACAAAAGAAAATGACAAAACAGGAAGAGTTTGGACTGTTGTGGAACTCAACACGGTCGTGCCTTGCTTAGCACAGTTGTGTTATCCTTGAGTTGTACGATATGACAAGAGCAATTAATGCAACATGACAAAAATGACGACACGGTCGTGCCTTGAGGGATTGATCAGCCTATAAATTGAATGTTCTTCTCCGTCATTTAATAGACTTGAACACCCCTTGGAGGAGCACTCAATACTCTCCAACCTCTTCCTTTCACTACCATTAATAAGGGAATCAATCTCATCCATCCAACCCTTGAAGATTAAGGAGATTAAGCTTTTAGGAGAAGTCATCACCATTAAATATTAGTCATCCAAATTGGTTAAATTGTTTCAATTTGATCATGTTTGTATCTATTACTATGATAAATATCACTATGTCTATTAGTAGCTAAACTTCCATAGTATCATCTTGGTTTAAATAGAATCTTAATTATAGTTGGATAATGTCAGTAAAACATGTGATTGTTTTTTATAACTAATGGTTGTGTTGCTATTATCACTTGTTGAGGAATACTAAAATACTCTTAAAAGAAACCCCAAGTTCTAAGCTTGATGATAAACCGAGGAATTTCTAGTCTTGCAAAGCCTTGGCGAACCTTAAAATTGACGCCAAGAACCCGAACTTGATGATAATTCGAGAAATCACCATTCTGGTGAGGACTTGGTTGACAAATTAAGAATCCTTAAAATCAACTCCGAGCTTGATGATAAGTCGGGGAACTGCCACTCTTGTGAGGGTTTGTGGAATAACTTAAGAAGCTTTTAAAGACCCGTCAAGATTCTGAGCTTGATGATAGGTCGAGAAATCGCCATTCTTGTAAGGGATTGGTTGAGGAAAAAACATGAATATTAATATTGAAATGACCAAATGGAATATTAATATTGAAATGGACCAAATGGAATATTAATAGTGATTGACCATTTTAGAATGAGAATTATCAACAGTGTTGTGGAAACGGATTGTTGGTGTTCATCCAATAAGATCGGTTAATTACTTGTTAAGTGAGTGTGAAACATAACTAATTTAAAGCAACTTTTGAGTGGTTATTACATGAGATCTATAGTTGTTCAAGAGTTGTGTGGGTTAAGACTTGGTAATTCAAGGTTAATCCTTTAATATTCATCTTAATTGGTATTTTAGGCATAATACAAGGGTTATTTTACTAAAGTATCAAGGACAATTCACTTGGTAATTTAAGGGATTGTCTCATCTTTAAAGTGACTTAACTAATCTTTATTTGAAACCACTTGCTTATATAAAATGATGTTTAGTATAAGGGGTCAAGAGTTATATATTTCTTTAATTATCATGTAACAACATGACTAACTATATTATTCTCACATTTAATCACCATAGCAAGCTCAAATCACATGTTTACTAATCAACTATTAAAACTAGTTAAGAGAAGTTTTAACCAAGATGATACCCTTTTATCTTTGATTTTCTTTCCACCTTAAAATATAAAAACCAAAAAATATTGTCTTTTATTTTATTTTTCCTAGAACTTATTTACTAAAAACCAAAACCTAAACCAAAACAAAAATGATTTTTGCTTCTGGTTGAATAAATACAACGATTTAGTAGTAAAACTCTATAAGTGTGTCAGTGGATCGATAATTGGTTCTTACCTATACTTTACTACATATACGATAGGTACACTTGCCTATTTGTGTGTGGTTTAGTTAAGATAATAGTCATTTTTATAAATTTAAAACTCAACATTGTGTGAACAAACCTTTGAAAAAATTAACATTTTTTTCTACTACACCCATCACGCATCAATACCCGAGGGGATAACTAGGTTCATATAAATAATTTTCGAGTCAACGTGTCATATAGCTGGCGTATTTTCCGCACATTTCAGGAAAACAAGTTAAAGCATCAGTAGCAAGGAACTAGAGTTACTTATGAAGTTAGACGTTCGCTACATGAAGATGGCTCAGTTTTATATCATTAAAATATTTTATAATCGAGTTAAGTGTCATTTTAGAACATGTGGTTTGTTCAATTGCGCGACTTTAATACCATTTTTGAATTTATTGCAAATGGCTACCTCACTTTTCTAAAACTTGTCATTTTTATACTTTTTCTAACCCCGTCTATTTTGTCTGTTAAGTCAAGGGTAAATTAGTAATTTCGTTTATTTTTTTTACTTTCTCTTTTGAGCTAAGTATCATTTTCTACCATATGGTTTGTTCAATTACGCAACTTTGGTACATTTTTTGAATTTATTGTAACTAGATATTTTGATTAGTTTTGAATACATATGACAACCAAAAGAGACATTACATATTATATATTATAATTAAAAGGAAACGAAAATACATGATAGAAGATGAAAAACAACCATAAAACATATAACATATTTTTTAGCCTTTTGTTCTTGATTGTCAATTTACTTCTAGTAACTCAAGATCCGAGTTCATCTTAGCCATTTATCTTGCATTTTCTTCATGTGCATTATTTTTTGTGTCCAAAAGTTTGGGTATGATAACAATAGCTCTTTGACACATCAGAGGATCAAGCCAAATAGAAATCCTACAACTTTGCACCTCTCAACATAACATCAATTGAACTTTCAGATGAACGGACCACGACGAACCACATGGGTAAAACACGATATCGTTGTAACATTTCGGATTTTTCGTATTTGTATTCGTATTTGTTTACCCGATTCGGGAACGTAATTTGGATATTTCATATTAATAAAACTTATATTATTATTATTTATGTGTGTTTAACTTAGTTTATATTTTCATAACTTTCAATTATGTCAAATAGCCCTTAAAAACTCTTAAAATCACTCAAAATGGCTAAAATGCATTTTGGAACTTCAGGGACTAAAACTATCAAAAATCAAAGTTTGGTAAAAGTTCTCCTAGCGCCGCGCGAACCAACATCCCTGTGTTCCTTAGCGCCGCACGAACCAACATCTGAACAACCAGTTTTGTTTAAGATCCCCGTTTAATGCTAAATCATTCCTTAATCCATCCTAAATCACGAAAATTGAGCTCCAAGAAAAGTAATATGATGTCGATAGTGTCTAGGTTCATTCCCACCGTTTTCATTGAGATTATGTTGACCAAAGACCCGATTTCGTAATCATTGCAATATTCGTTTACCTTAACGAATCGTTTTCTTGTCCAACAAGTTGAAGCTCTGCCTATTTAAACGAACCACACCTCCAAGCCATAGAATGTTACTGAAATCATACCCCCCCCCCCATTGTTTTCCCTTAGTCGCCACCACCTGGTTCTAGCGTTTTCGTCTTCAAGAAAAAGCTACCGTTTGACTTTGATGTTTCCCGAGCTTTGACTCAACATTTCTTATCTTTCTAAACGTCTCTCGGGTAAGTTGTCTTTTGTAAATTCGTCCATAATTATTCACTAAACAATAGCCCTCAATCAATTTCTGACATCGAGGGGATTAAACATATCAATTGGACTCCGACCCGTTTAAGGGTAATTTGGTCAACACATTTGACTAATCAATTTCTATCACTTCTAGTCGGAACCAGCTTTCGGTCCAGAAGACGTTTTTCCTATGCTCATTCATCGCAAACCGGTTGTATAATCTCAACTCTTAGTGAGTTATTCCTTTAAGATTTTCAAGACTTATACGTTTACGTTAAAAGATGTTTTAGAAATTTCATTGTTCCATTTAAATCCACTACAAATTTTGAAATGTTTTATACATTGGTGATTTTCTAGTTTTATAGTTAAAACTTCTTAGAACCTTTGTTACCTCACGAATCATGTCTTTCAATTGTTTTGTAACCCACATAATGGAACGAGTTACGTGGACAATCCGATGATCTAAGTAATTACGGCTCGACACGTAATTTCCCAAGTGCTCGCATGGAAATCATAATACAAACATCGTGTTCAATAATCTGGAACCGAAGATTGTTCTGGAGTAACGGTACAAATGATAAGATGATAAGGACATGGTGTATACGCCGTTGGTACATCCTATATATAAGTGCCCTTATCGGATTTTCATTTGGAGCGTTGTATTAACTATTCAAAGTTCCGTATTATGATTAGTTTTAAATTATATTTAAAATTTTTCTTTTCTCAAAATTTAATAGTTTTGTTTTAGTATTCTTTAATTTCGGGACGAAAATGCCAAAAGTATGGGATACTGTAACAACTTGGATTTTTTCCATTTAATATTTTGTGTCCATTACCCAACCCGTTTATATATCCGTAAAATTTTATCAATAAAATACCGCATTTATCGAGTTATTATTTTATTTTATTATTATTGTTTAATATATTTAATTAATATTCATAATAACTTTGAACTAAATACATTTTCAACCCTAAACCATAATTTAACCCCATTTCGTAACGCTATCCATAGTACAAGGACCTTTTAGCAAATCCGATAATTATATTTTATTGAACCCATTAAACCGTTTCCCAAACCCGTTTGCCCGATCCAGTTCACAAACCGTAACCCGTTTAAGTTTCTTGAACCACAATTCCCATCTTAATAGTGAAATTGATCTATCCGAATCTTTGTACTGTCTATTTCGGCCTCACCGGCGATGGGAATTAGGAAACCAAGATCAATTGATACGTATCTACATATTATACCTAACCGTCCTTAGTTTTTTAAATGTTATACTTATTTTATTCACCATAAAGCAATTAAACTTGCCTACACCATCATACAAGCATCGCAGTCAAAACCCATATATTCAATTTCATTAATATAAACTGATGTTATTAGTTCTTGATGCTTTCTAGTCGCCGGGTTATCAAACAATTACACGTCTTTGCTTAATCGTATTAGGTAATTTAATACATATCTTGGTTCGTATCTTTGTCTGTATCATTAACCCTATGAACAATCGGCCAAACATCAAGTGTATTGGCCGATTGTGATTGTTAGGGTTCATAGTATGAACTGGTTATAAATTTGTCTGGCTATATAATTTTCCTTCTTGTGTTTAAACTAACGAACACCCAAAGCAGTTGGCCAGGGTGTGTGTGTGTGTTAAGGCTTGGGTGGCTGGAGGTTGCATGTTCGAGCCCCTCCAGACCCGTTTGGGCCATTATTTTTGGAAAACCTATTTATGTATTATGTTCTCTCTTTTAACTAATTAAATTATTTTATAAACAATATAAATACAATAACTAATTAATATTTTGTCAAAACCAACATGTTAATTAGTTGTTTTTCCGAACCTTTGTTAAAACCCTATGTGTATGTATGTATGTATGTATGTATGTATGTATGTATGTATGGGTGTATATAATAATAATTAAATTGTTACAGGTTTTTAATAGTAAAATATTTAAAAAGGTTTTTAATTTAAAATACATGATTAAAATATGTCTAGTTACTTATCATGTTAAAATAATTGTTGGTCGAGTATTTTCCAAACAAATGTATTTGTTATATATATATATATATAAATATTTATATATTATTTATTACACCTTTAATACTTATTAAGTAAAAGTATTTATATATTAATACTAATATAATTTTAATAACCGTTATAAAATAAACTTTAAGGAAATTATATTTTAAACACATAAATATCCGTTTATATCTCAAATTTGTATTAGTCCATTTATTAATTCGTAGTATTCTCCGATTATTATTATTACATAGGTTTTTTCATTGTTTATTTTATTACCATTCTTAACGCATTCATTCATTCTCTTAATTGATAAGGTGAGTAATCACTCCCCTTCTTTTTACTTGTTTTCCAAACTTTTGGGGGCATATGCGTACTTACATTATTTACTTATTATTAGTATTCACACTAGCAACCATTAACCTTATGTATTATCAATTATGTGTCTAACTTATTATTTGTTTAAATTGTTTTTTTTTTGAACGCATTCAGAGAGGTCCAATATATTCATAATATGGTATGATCATACGACCGTCGTAGTAGCCAAAGCCCACTCGCATGGCGATGGTTTTACGGACACTCATTTATTTGCTCATTTGGCTTGATTGTATATCTCATAAGGACAGTTTACTTATTTTTCTCATATTATATTATATTAAACTAACCGGTGCTTACTCACTCAATATTGTGCTGACAAATCTATTTGTTTATTTTATACGCATATGCAGGTTTTAGATTGAATTGATTTCAAGATTGCTGAAGAACTTAGGGATCATCTATGCTAGAAGAATTAATCAAGACTTATCTTAATTTTAGACGTGTATTCATATTGTTGCTTTTATTTCAAGATTTAGTATTTGAATTATTTGGAATATTTAATTGAATTTAATATAAATTGTCACTCTTAATTATTTCATGATAGTACCTTGAGAGCTGTGAACAATCAGTTTAGGCCCTGACATTTTTGCCTTAGGTTGGGGTGTGACACATTTGCAAGTTGGATTGTCTATCAATGTGAAGAACACTTAGTGATGACCTCTAGGATTAAATATATACAAGATGGTTTAGATATGTTTGCAGTATTTTATGAATTGATGTACTAATTAGTAAATTGTTTATTTAAAATATTTAATTAAATATTGTCACCTTAAAATTGCATGATAGTACCTTATGATCTGTGAAGTGAACAATTAGTTCACGCCCTGACATTTCTGTTGGGTCTATATTTGGTGGTTTGTACTTAGTTATATGTTTATTGGGTTTAGTATTGGGCTAGGGTTAAGGTTGTTATGTAAACCGAGAACACTAAGGTGTTCTCGGTAGGCTTTGGGCTTTACTTGGGCATGGTTGTTAGTTTCCATATAAATAGATCTTATTGTATAGGGTTTGAAGGTGGTTCACGAGAGCAGAAAGTGAGCAGAACTGGAGAGGTTGTTAATTCTGATTATTATCAAGCATTGTAAGTGCTTAAGCACCCTACGTATTCAATAATATACGTGTGTTTTGAAGCAACTTTGTGTTCGTTTACTTGTTATTTCTAGTGTTCTTGAATCACCGAGCATTGGTATTCCGCACCAATACTCGTTTGGTTGATATCATATTGTAGTGATCCAGATTCGGGACTTACAATTGGTATCAGAGCCTTTGATGAATTCAGGCTCGTTCTTGTGATATCAACGGATTCAAGATTTCGGTAGTTGGGTGATTTTTCCAGCGAGAGTTAGATCGGAGAAGAAGGATAGTTACTGGTTTGGTCAAGATCCACTTTGTTTGGAAATAATTTGAATCCTATAAAAGCAGGGATTAGATTGTTACCAAAATTACTTGGTCAAACCTGTTTCTAGGTGTTCTCGGCTGATATTCAGGGTTTTCGGCCAAACATTGTTCTCTGGACTAGTGTTCTCGGCCAAAACAAGATTTTTCAGCAAACATTAAGTGTTCTCGGCCAGATTCAAGGGTTTTCGGTCAAATCTCGGAGTTTTCGGACAACCTTGTTTTCGGCCAAACCTTGTTCTCGGTCAACTGAGTTTTCGGCCAGAAGTGTTCTCGGTCAAGATTTAGGTTTTCGGTGATAGCTTTGAGTTTTCGGCCAGCAGGTTCTCAGTCAACGCGTGTTCTCGGTAAAAATTCTTAGTTCCCGGTCAACTGCTTGAGTTCTCGGTCAACTGTTTGAGATCTCGGTCAACATCCAGAGTTTTCGGTCAAAGGAGTTCTCGGCCAAAGAGTATTTTGGCGGGAAAAATTTTCTTGAACGAAATTTTTCCAGAATACTCCTTATTAGTAAAAATCCATCCTTGAAAATTTTGGCGATAGCAAATATTTTCGGGTAATTTTCGGTGAATTTTTGGCGGGAAAAATCAAAAAATTTGTCTTGAACGAAATTTTTTCTGGACGCCTCTTTTGAGCGGGACATCTTTCTTGAGAATTTTGACGATCATATTTTTCGAAAAATTTTGGCCGGAAAATCAGTTTAATCTGATTAATTACTCAATGGATTCTTCACAACTCATTTTTCAACCATGCTCTTTAAATTGTGGTGAGAAAAAAGAAATGTATAAGCTTCATAATGACAGTCTAAGTAGAGATATGGAAAGAATAAAATCAGAGAATTTTAAACTTAAGAAAAATGAAAAGGGTTTTCTAGACAAAATAGAAGCTCAAAACAAGGATATTAAAAAACTTAAGTCTGATCTTAGTATAAAAGGCTGTCATTATTTAGATGCCCAACAAGAAATTGCTGAGTTAACTGCTAAAGTGGAAGCTTCCAAGTTAGAAATCTTAAATCTAACTAGTAAGTTTGAAAATGCTAAACTTGATTTTAAAAAATTCGAGGTTTCCAGTAAAGTAGTTAACTCAATGATTGAAAACCAATTGTGGTGGAAGGAAAATGAAGGTGAGGGAATAGGATACAGTCAAGTTCCCCCACCTTACAACCACAGTTATGTCCCTACCCCTGTCACCAAAGAACAAGAGGAAAAGATAAAAGACATGAAGTATGGTAAACAGGTTAAATCTGAAACTGTTGGATCAGGATCCCTAGAGGAAATCAAGCATGTTTTTAAATGTGTGAACAATTTTGATGCTTCTACTTCATGTGCAGATATAGTAAATAATGTTGCTTCTGATAGAGTAAATGATGTTGCTTCTGATAGTAAAGGGGTTCGGGCTAGTGAAAATGAATCTCATTCTAACGTGTCATCAAACTCAGATGACACCACAACTCAAAATTGTACTAATAATAATACACCGAGTTGTGGCAACAAAGGGAAGGCACGTAAGAAATCAACACAACAAGGACAGTCTCGTCCTCATAGATCCTCTGGATCTCCATGTGTTGATAAATCAATAGGTGCCATTTATAAGAAGAGGCAAACATGTTACCACTGTGGCACGCCAGGACATATAGCCAGAAATTGTGTTCATCGTCTATATGTTCCCTATTACAAGCAAAATCAGAATGTTGTGCCAAGGGGCAAGAAGAATGGAAAAACCTTTCCTAAGAATGAATTCCAACATGAGGCAAGTGCTTCCGTTGACATTAGATGAAGGATGAAGGCGTGTTTCGTTTGCGGGAACGGCGGGCATTTGGCAAAGGAGTGTCACTATCGTGCTGTTAATAGACAAGCCTCTCAGGTGGAAGGTAACAAGTTTCAACCGTATCCAGTGGTTAAACAAAATGCTTATTTTAGAAAACCACGAGTATCTGTACAACGGGTCACAGATACTCAAGGATTCAAAGCTAATATGACAGGTTTGCACTCAAATGATTTAGAAACTGTTAAAAGAAAAATAAATTTTCAGAAATCAAAGAGTGTTGAGAGTTCTAAGAGTTTGAATTCGAATTGCTCCACTCCAAAGTCTGTTCTTTCAAATTTCACTAAACCAAGACAGACTTGGAAACTTAAAACTCAGCAAACAGAATCTGTAATGACAAATGATTCTGTTAAAAAGGGAAAGATATGAGTTGGCAAGAGGTCACATATGTTGATGCTCAAGGGAACCCCAAGACATTTATGACTTGGGTTCCTATGTCCAACTGATCCCGCTATGCGTGTAGGAACAACCACAAATTCATTGCTTATTAAATGGGTTGTTCCAGGCACATGTCAGGGCAAATATCCATTGTGTTTTTTAAAAAAAATCTTAAACCATTTTGGATTATTTGTTGCCTGGACGGGATTTTTGGGTGATAGAACGTTTTTAATCTGCTCTTTAAGTGTGTAGGAACAAATCAGGGAATACATTGCATATTAAAAGGTTTGCTTCAGACATTCAACTCGCAAGGATGCAGAATCTCAAAACAAGATTATTCCTAGGGGAGATTCTCACAAATGAAAAATGATGTCTTGAAGATAAAAGGTAACCGTATCACTTTGGTATGAAAGATTGATCAGTCAAAAAGATTTTAAATTTTTAAATTTTTATAAAAAAATTCAAAAATATGTTCACTTATAGTTTTAAAAGTATAGTGTATTTAGTTTCTCAAAAATGAGAAAATGAGTTGAACGTACATGAGAAATGATAGTACATCAGTTGGCTGACTATCACACTTGTTTTTTTATTAAATACTTCGTTTCGACGATTGAGTCTTTTTGAGGTTAAATTTGTACATAAAAGTTTTTGCACAAATTTAGGGGGAGAAATTTAAAAAATTCAAAAAGAGTGTGTGTGCGTCTAATAATAAAAAAATCTATGTCTTTCAAACTTCACTCTCGCTTAAAATTATGTCGGTTGCTCAAGTTTGAAGAACATATACTTGTATATGTTTGGTCCGGTGATCTACTTGTAGATTCGCAGGATAGCCATTTGTCTAAAGACTGAAAGCATCCGGGGTGATTGTGATGTGTTTTTGTGTTTTGAATTCTTTCACTTAAAATTATGTCGGTAATTCCAAGTTGGAGGGACACGTATTTTCATATGTGTTTTGGTCCTGTTAACCACTAGTGGTCATACGGGATAGCCATTTACCTGAAAACTGAAGAGTGACCGGGGTGACTGAGTCCTTAACATGTGTGTCTTTTGTAATTTTATGGGAAGTGATATCATTATTCAGTTAACAGCTTTTTAGAAGCTTCAAAACATTTCCAAATGAAAATTGATCCAACTTTGGAAAGTGATAGAAAAATTGTTTCTGCGTGCCTAACGGGTGAAGTTATTAAGCTTAAAAGGCTCTAGAACAGTCATTGATGTGTATGGTAGCTTTCCATGATGCGTAAAAGTTGAAGTGATATAAACTAAATATGCTAAACTTACTGTGGAGAGTCATTTTGAATACATGTGCATGTCTCCATATACATCTCTCCGAATGATACGCAGAAAAGCAATTACCCAGTCATACACGAGTCCGTTGGTATTTGGTCCCCAAAATGATGTATCTTATTGAGAATGACAAAGAAAAAATGTGAACAAAATTACTGTAAATATATAATCAACCAAAAGTTGATAAATGTTCACAAGCTTTTAAGAAAAACACAAACATGAGGGTTAATAAAAGAACTGCAGGGGTTGAGGCAATAATATAAGTCCTTTAACATCCCGAATGAAAGGCCTGTTAATTAAACTATAAGTCCAACGTTCAACCTCAAATATGTTTGCAAATTTAAAAAGAAAAATCAAATAAATAAGTTATGTCATTAAAAGTTTTTAAACCAAATCCAGGGGGTTGGAGTCAAATTGGGGTGATCTGGTGATGTGTGAAAATGTATAATACAAATAAAGAACGAATCACAATTAAGCTTTAAATTTATAAAAACGAAAATCCTATAGAAACCACACAAAACCGGCAAGTGTACCGATCATAAATAGTATAGCATCAAGGAAGTCCGGATGTCGAACTCAAAGACACGTGAAAACCTTTATGATTAAGAAAACTCTAACCACGACTTACCAAAATAATATTTAAATGATTTTTAATATTTAAGATTTATTAAACTACTTAACTTAATTAAAAGAAAACTGTTAACAAAACTCTTTAAGAAAACTTTGATTTAAATTCAATATGTAAAAACGTCTACCTAGGAATGAATCATGTTGTAAGAAATAACAAGACAACGGATTGGAAATATTCAAGACACCGGTTATAAAAGATGACACAACCAAAACTTGTTTAAGAAAGTCAAATTACCTCTCAGTCTCTCTAACAAACTTTAACTTATTTTAGTTGATTTTAAAGAACAAACCAGACAAACAATTATTAACGTGTTCTAATGACGACTCACCTCTCGGTCTCCTCGACACACTATCCTAATGGAGACGAATACTACACAACCAAGGATAGAGGAACAATTCAACTTAACCCAAATTAAACCAACTAATTGCACATAAACACTCAAACTTGACAAGACAAAAACCCGCTCTCGCGCGGTCTTAATTCTAACAAGTATAAGCAATGAGACAATATTACTTCTTATCACCTCTCGGTCTCAAAGAAGGTGTATTTTAACTGATTTTAGATTATATATTACCCACTTATCCCTACGGTTGCGCATCCCGCAAATAAACCCAAAACACCAAGTAAAGAGCTTAACAAGCAATCAATTAATCAAAACCGATTCAATTAACTAATGCAAGAGGATTATAAGCAATAACAAATAAAACACAACCATCACACACAATCTAATTCATGGTTTAGTTAAACTTTACATCAATAATATAAGTCTTGAACATTAACATTCCATTAAACAAGTTAAAACCACTCAACAATCATCTATCCTAGGTAGAACAAACAAGTTTAGCTACTCATCACTTTTGGACAGCCATGCATACTTAATAAAAACATCACAAACATCATCATAAACATTATAAAACTCATTCAAGATCCAAACTCAATCAATTATAACTCAAACTATCAAACAATTGCAAAACAATTCAAATCAAAAGACCAAATCAAGATAGTTAGGGTTCTTGAAAGATAAATAAAGTTTAAGGATGTATACTAAGCAATATGGCTGAGATTTGTGAGTGTTTTGAAGCCCCTAGCTGCTGCCCAAGGGTTCCTCTTTGATTTCCAGCCGCCAACAGCCCCTATAGCCGCCTCTTTTTCTCTTTTTTTCTTCTTTTTCTTGCTGGCGGCAGCCTGTCCGATCGGACTGTTGGTATATGGGGTTAGGGTTTAGTGATTTCGGGTATTGGCTTAACGAATGGCTGAATCCAAGTGTTATTATCATAATATAATATAATATAAGGCTTTTAAGATGTGGGCTTGGACCGAGCCTTGATTAAACTTTTAAACTTTGACAATTAAACCCTCCAAGTTCTCTTTTTCTTGCCTTTTTTCCACATCTTTCCATAACCTACACAAAACATTTCAACTTTGTAAAACTTTGCACTTAACCCCCTAAACTTACCTAAATTTGATATTAAATCATTAAAACATCATAAAATTGTAAGGAAATATAAGTGTGTTATTCAACACATCAAACATCCCCACACTTAAGACTTTTTCGTCCCTGAAAAAGATTTTACTGCAGTTGGATCAGAATCGGAAAATCAAAGTCAAATCAAACATATAGGTTATATTTTAAAGCTCAGAAAAACGCAAAAACCGCGATCATCGATATTGTTGTCCACCTAAACCCATGCCTTAATCTTTACCGGGACAAATAAGATCCGACAATACTATTTCTTAGTGGTTTACACAATTAAGACCCGCTTATTTTCTGCTTTTACCGGACCAGACCACCCCAACTTGACTTAAACCTCAAAATTAGCAGAATTAAAACTTTATTGCTCCATATTTATGAATAGTTAAGACGATCAAGGGTATTGTTTATCCACCTAAGCTTAAGCATCAAAGTCTACCAAGCAGCCATTAGATATGATTAAGGTTCAATTATTTATAGCCAGTGCATCCCACAACATGACATACCCCCGTTATCAAGCAATACCCCAAATCCATAACCATAGGTGTAACATCTGCCCCGATCCGACCCGACCCAGGTACCCGTTTCTCTGATCCGATCTCTTTCTTTTATGATTTAATATTTATACTTATATTTTACTTTTAATAATAATAATATATTTTCCTTCCCGCCTCTCTCTCTCTCTTTTTCTTTCCGCCGTCCCTCTCCTTCTCTCTTTCCGCCCTCTTTTCCCTCTTGTCGCCGTCCCGCCCTTACGCCTTGTTTCCCTCTTTCTTCTAACTCTTTGCTTGTCCTTTGTTCCTTCCCGCCTAAGGTTGTCTGCGCTGCTCCACGCGCCAGACTCCTTACAAGGAATCCTGCGTGAAGACCACCTGTTTCAGCGATACGCGAGACGAACTCTTCTCGCAGCGCGCTAAGAATTGTAATTCTTCTCGCAGCGCGCTAAGAACGGTAGTTCTTCCCGCGACGCGCTAAGGATTTGTAGTTCTTCTCGCAGCGCGCTAAGGATCGTAGTTCATCCCTCGACGCGCGAAGAATTATAGTTCTTCCCGCGGCGCGCTAGGAATCTTAGTTCCTCCCGCGGCGCGCTAAGAAATGTGATTCTTCCCGCGGCGCGCTTAGAAATGAAGTTCTTTCCGCGACGCGTTAAGGTTGTTTCTGTCTGCCTTCGCGCTCGCGCTCTCTTGACCTTCTGTGTCTGCCTTCTCGCGCTAAACCCTTTGAGTTTTCTTTTGTTTAATCTAGCCGTTTGCTTTTGTGTTGTCCTATCTTCTGAGCTGTTGACCTAATCTGCTTTATGTCTGAAAAGCCACTTTTGGCGCAGCAGGCGCACCAACCCCATTGGTTGGCAGAAAAAGTGACTGACATTATCTTTTGAGATCTGCTTTTGCCATGCTTGACCTGTACCTTTATCTGATCCGCCCATGCTTTTTACTGTTAACCTGTCAACTTTATCTTGCCCCCCTGCAGCTGCCATATCTTTTGATATCTTTTGCTTTTGGAATCTTTTACTTTTTGGATATCTTTTCCCCTTTTCTAGGGATTGTGTCTCCTAGGGTTTCCCTATAAATAATAATCTTATTTTCCTAACACTACACACACAAAACACTTATTATCTCTCTTCCTTTGCTCTCTGCCGATTGTCCTTCTGCCGCCTCCTCTCTTGCCTCCGTTTTCTCCTCTCCTCTGCCCTGATTTTCGGTAATATATATATAATAATTTACTTATGCTAACTTATAATCAAGACTTAAATCAATTCATTAAAACAATAATCTTATTTATAGGTTAACTTGTGCTTGTTTAAAGTTGGTTCTTGCTTTATCTTACACCGCATCGTTTATCAAGTGAGTAATCTCGTACCTAATCCCTTTTTGCTTTTAATGTTTTGGGATGTTCATGTGTTCATACAAACTTAGTCTTAAACTTGTTTATGAACTTTAGTCGCGCAGTATCCCATGTGTTGAGGACGTAGACTTGGCTGTTTATTTGTATGTGTGGATCATTAACCGTCTTGTCGGTCTATTCCGCAGTTCTCATGGTACCATTAGATGAACACGGGAGAACTATCGTTTATGATTTTCTCTTTTGTTTACACATGCACAGTTTGTCTTGTTTGTGAGCTCAATTGTGAGCACTGGCAGTCTTATGAATCTTAGAGTTGGTCCCGATCAGATTACACCCTTGTTGAAAACCAGACATACACATGTTGCGCGCAGATTTAATGTTATCTATGTATTGTATTAAACTTGATTTCTCACCAACACGCAAGTGTTTGACGTTTATTTTAACACATGTTCAGGTTTGCAGTAGCTGTTTTGGAGCTTGTGGACACGTAGGAAGTTTTCTTTATTTTGGACCTAGATTAAAATGTATCAAGACAAGTTATTGTTGTTCGAATATTTTGCCTTATAATATATTGATTTATGTTGATTTATGTTATCTTGTGTTTACCCTGCGCGTGCGCGAATGAATGTATTTATTAAATATTGACACCCAATAGTGTCACGAGTAATGAAACAATATGTGGCGCCCCGATGTATAATCCGCCTTTGGTCGGGGTGTTACAGATTGGTATCAGAGCTCCGTGACTTTAGGATTGGTGGTTAGACGTAACGGCCTAGAATACCTAAGAGTCCCTTCTCGCGCATGAGAGAAATCTCATGTTTGCGCGCTTATTGTTAATTACTCGTTATTTATGAATATGCTCGCGCTTGCGCAGTATATGATTTTATGTTTTATTTCGCGATATTTCGATTTTTGTTGAATTTCGATTTTACTGATTTTACTTACATATTCGTTTGTAGGATTTGAAAATCCGAAAAGTCATGGTGATACATGAATAGCTGATTTTCAATTTCCATTTACGATTATGTTCTGAGGTTGGAGACTTGAAAAGTCATGGTGATACATGAATTGTCAACCTCCAATACTCATTTTCTTGTATGTTTTATATTGAAGATTGAAAAGTCATGGTGATACATGAATCGTCAATCTCCAATACTCGTTTGCTCGTATATTTTAAATTGGGAATTCGGAAAGTCATGGTGATACATGAATTGTCGATTCTTGATTCGAATTTGTTACCTTTATTAAGTCTGCATTTTGGGTCATTTATTTTACTTTAACTTTTGACAGTAACTGACTCCGCGAAACCAAGCTTTTCGAGGTTATACTTTGTGCTAAAACCAAGATATTAACTAAAATTAAAAATTTTATAGAATGCCTCCGCTATCTCGCCGATTTCAGAGAAGAGAAGCCTCGCGCATGCGTAGACAGCAACGTTCCCAGGAAATGGCCGCCGCAATAGCCCAAGCTTTGAGCCAAAACAATACCAACACCTCTGGTTACAACATTAAGTCCTTTAACGCGGGTAACCCTCCAAAGTTCACAGGTCTTGAAGGAGCCACCGTGATGCTCCAGTGGCTTGAGAAAATAGAAAACACTTTCCTCCACACCCAATGCCCCTCAGACAGACGAACCCTATATGCTTCCAGTGTCCTGGAATCCAGAGCGCTTACATGGTGGAATGGAGTAGCTCATGCGCGTGGCGCAGAGGCTGCTTCCAGCATGCTCTGGGAGGAATTCAAGGAAATTCTTACGCGAGAATTCTGCCCTCCCAACGAAGTTAAGCGCCTGGAGGAAGAATTCTGGAACTTGAAGCAATACAGCGGTGAAGCGCGCGAGTACGCGACGCGCTTCCATGAACTAAGCCTGCTTGTCCCTCACCTTGTTACCCCTTCCCGCCGAGCCATAGAGAAATTCCTTGGGGGTCTCCCCATGGAAATTCAAGATTCTGTATGGGCTAGAAACCCAGTTACCCTCTCTGACGCCATCGAGTTGGTCGCTGTGCTCAGCGACAACCATGTCAGAGCAGGAACCCTGTTCCTGCGGGGATCTGAGAAGACCAAACTCACCAAGACTGCCCCTGAACCCGCAGAAACCAAACCAGAACCCTCAAACCGTAACAACCTCAAGCGCAGGCGCAAAGCCTATGCGCTTACCAACCCGCCCATTGTCCAGCAACCCATTTATCAACCTCCAGTTTATGCGCCTAACCCACTGTCAACCTACCCAACACCTCCTGTAGTCCACAACTATGCCTTAACCAATCCCGCACTCCCTGCCCCGCCACCTAAGAAACCTTACACAGGAAATCACCCCTTTTGCCCAACCTGTAGATTTCACCACCCAACCCAAACCCCGTGTCGACTTTGTAACCGATGTGGCCGTACTGGTCACACTGCTGAAAACTGTAGAGTCCCTCTCGCCAACCCAATTGCGCCAACACCACCAGTCTACCCGCAGAACCCACAACCAACCTACCAAAACCCACGACCCAGATCGTGCTTTAACTGCGGTGATCCCAGTCATTTCCGGAACGCGTGCCCGAGACTACAAGTGCAAATCACACAGGCGAATCCGGTGAACCAGATTTCGAACCAAGTGACGCGTGGACGAGCTTTTAACATAACCGCGCACCAAGCGCAAGCGAATAATGACGTAGTTAATGGTACATTTTTGCTTAACGGATTTTATGCTTCTGTACTTTTTGATACTGGCGCCGATCGAAGTTTTATTTCTCGCGCGTTTGAGCAGAAGCTTGCGCGACCGCGCAACGATTTAAAAGAAAATTTTTCAGTTGAATTGGCTAACGGTGAAACTGTTTTAATTAACTCAGTGATTAAAGATTGCACGCTTAACCTTAACGAAAACGATTTTCTGATCGACCTCATCCCCATGCCTCTTGGAAGTTTCGATGTTATTATTGGTATGGACTGGCTCTCGAATAATCGCGCCGAAGTTATTTGTGCCAAGAAGATGATTCGCATACCTCGAGAAAATGGTGATCTTCATATTTACGGCGAAAAACCCTCCAGTGGTCTTAAGCTTATGTCTTGCGCCGAAGCCCGTAGGCTCATGCGGAAAAGGTGTATTGCATTCTTAGCCCATGTGGTTAAACCTGCTGAAGAGAAGAAGCTTCGTGATATCCCTGTTGTGCGTGATTTTCCTGAAGTTTTTCCTGATGATCTTCCTGGTATCCCTCCCGCTCGTGAAGTCGAGTTCCGTATTGATCTTGTCCCTGGTGCTTCCCCCGTAGCTAAATCTCCTTACCGTCTTGCGCCCGCTGAGATGCAAGAATTGGCAAGCCAACTTCAAGAGTTGACAGCTAAAGGATTCATTCGCCCTAGCTCTTCGCCCTGGGGTGCTCCGGTGTTGTTCGTTAAAAAGAAAGATGGATCGTTTCGCATGTGTATTGATTACCGCGAGTTGAACAAACTCACCATTAAAAACCGGTATCCCTTACCGCGTATTGACGACCTCTTTGATCAACTCCAAGGTGCCTCTTGTTTCTCGAAGATTGATCTCCGCTCTGGCTATCACCAGTTGCGCATCCGCGATGAAGATGTTCCGAAGACTGCTTTTCGAACTCGTTATGGCCATTTTGAATTCTTGGTCATGTCCTTCGGTTTAACCAACGCACCCGCCGTTTTCATGGATCTAATGAATCGGGTGTGTAGGCCTTTCTTGGATAAATTCGTGATTGTGTTTATCGATGATGTTCTGGTGTATTCTAAGACCAAGGCCGAGCTTGAGCAACATCTTCGGTTGGTGTTGCAAAAGCTTAGAGCTGAGCAACTCTATGCTAAGCTTTCCAAGTGTGAATTCTGGTCGGATGAAGTACAGTTTCTTGGCCATGTTGTGAACAAGATGGGTATTCATGTCGACCCATCCAAAATTGAAGCAATCAAGAACTGGATTACGCCATCCTCTCCTTCCGAGATCCGTTCCTTTTTGGGCTTAGCTGGTTACTACCGGCGATTTATTTCGAACTTCTCGAAGATCGCTTTGCCTTTAACAGCACTAACGCACAAAGGTAAACCGTATATTTGGGGCTCGAAGCAAGAAGAAGCCTTTCTATCGCTCAAGCGTTTGTTGTGTGAAGCTCCTGTTCTTGCGCTACCTGAGGGTAATGATGATTTTGTCGTGTATTGCGATGCATCCAACCAAGGTCTCGGTTGTGTTCTTATGCAACGAGGCAAGGTTATCGCTTACGCATCAAGGCAACTCAAGGTTCATGAAAAGAATTATACAACTCACGACCTCGAACTGGGTGCAGTTGTTTTTGCCTTGAAGATCTGGAGACACTACCTCTATGGTACTAAGTGTATCCTCTACACTGACCATAAAAGCCTTCAGCATATCTTTGATCAAAAGGAACTTAACATGAGGCAACGCCGATGGAACGAACTCATCAGCGATTACGATTGTGAGATCCGGTATCATCCTGGTAAGGCTAATGTGGTAGCCGATGCGCTCAGCCGAAAACCCTGCCAGCTTAACTGTATCTTGCCGCGCACGCAGCTTCACTTCGCGCCGATCCAAAGCAACCTTGAATCGCGTATTCGTGACGCGCAGCGCGCATCCATCAGTAATGGTAACCTTCGCGCCGAGTTAGCGTGTGGCGCGGAAGCGCATTTTGTGCCTAATCTGAGTGGAATTCTCTGCTATCTCAATCGCATCTGGATTCCCTTTGATGAGAATCTTCGCGCTGATATCCTGAGAGAAGCGCACAAATCTCGGTATTCTATTCATCCTGGCGCTGATAAGATGTACAAGGATTTGCGCATAACTTATTGGTGGCCCGGTATGAAAAAGGATATTGCTGTGTTCGTAGCTAGATGCCTGACTTGTTCTAAGGTAAAAGCTGAACATCAACGCCCATCTGGTTTGCTCGAACAACCTGAAATTCCTACGTGGAAATGGGAATGTGTAGCGATGGATTTTATTACCAAGTTACCTTTGACAGCAAGCAAACATGATAGCATTTGGGTAATAGTGGATCGTTTGACTAAGTCTGCTCACTTTCTGCCCATTCGTGAAAACTACCGTGTTGAGCAACTCGCGCAGCTTTATGTCAAGGAAATTGTCTGCCGCCATGGTACTCCTTTGAGCATCATATCCGATCGCGATGGCCGTTTTATATCTCGCTTTTGGAAATCTCTCCAATCTGCGCTAGGAACTCGCTTGGACATGAGTACGGCATATCATCCCCAGACTGACGGTCAGTCTGAGCGAACTATTCAAACTCTTGAGGATATGCTCCGATCTTGTGTTCTTGATTTTGGAGGTAATTGGGATTCACACCTGCCTTTGATCGAGTTCTCTTATAATAACAGCTATCATTCCAGTATCGGTATGGCCCCATTTGAAGCACTTTACGGTCGTAAGTGCCGCTCCCCGATTTGTTGGAGCGAAGTGGGTGAAGCTCAAATCACAGGACCCGAACTTGTTCAAGAGACAACCGATAAAATCGCCAAGATCCGTGATCATCTGCTGACTGCCAGAAGCCGACAGAAGAGTTACGCAGATCGTAGGCGGAAGCCTCTCGAATTTCAAGTTGGTAATCTTGTTCTCCTCAAAGTGTCGCCCTGGAAGGGTGTTGTCCGCTTTGGGAAGAAAGGTAAGCTTGCTCCTCGATATGTTGGACCATTTAAGATTCTCGCGCGTGTAGGAAAAGTTGCCTACAGACTTGACCTGCCGCCCGCGCTCAGTAATGTGCATCCAACGTTCCATGTATCCAATCTCAAGAAGTGTTTAGCTGACGAGAACCTTCACATTCCACTTGATGAAGTTCAAGTTGATGAAACTATGCATTTCGTTGAGAAGCCTGTTGAGATTATGGATCGCGAGGTAAAGCAAACCAAGCGCAGTCGTATCCCTATCGTGAAAGTTCGTTGGGAGTCCAAGCGCGGAGCCGAGTTTACATGGGAAAGGGAAGATCAAATGAAGATCAAGTACCCGCACCTGTTCTCTGCGCAACCTACTTCGAGATAAATTTCGAGACGAAATTTCTTAAAGTAGGGGAGACTGTAACATCTGCCCCGATCCGACCCGACCCAGGTACCCGTTTCTCTGATCCGATCTCTTTCTTTTATGATTTAATATTTATACTTATATTTTACTTTTAATAATAATAATATATTTTCCTTCCCGCCTCTCTCTCTCTCTTTTTCTTTCCGCCGTCCCTCTCCTTCTCTCTTTCCGCCCTCTTTTCCCTCTTGTCGCCGTCCCGCCCTTACGCCTTGTTTCCCTCTTTCTTCTAACTCTTTGCTTGTCCTTTGTTCCTTCCCGCCTAAGGTTGTCTGCGCTGCTCCACGCGCCAGACTCCTTACAAGGAATCCTGCGTGAAGACCACCTGTTTCAGCGATACGCGAGACGAACTCTTCTCGCAGCGCGCTAAGAATTGTAATTCTTCTCGCAGCGCGCTAAGAACGGTAGTTCTTCCCGCGACGCGCTAAGGATTTGTAGTTCTTCTCGCAGCGCGCTAAGGATCGTAGTTCATCCCTCGACGCGCGAAGAATTATAGTTCTTCCCGCGGCGCGCTAGGAATCTTAGTTCCTCCCGCGGCGCGCTAAGAAATGTGATTCTTCCCGCGGCGCGCTTAGAAATGAAGTTCTTTCCGCGACGCGTTAAGGTTGTTTCTGTCTGCCTTCGCGCTCGCGCTCTCTTGACCTTCTGTGTCTGCCTTCTCGCGCTAAACCCTTTGAGTTTTCTTTTGTTTAATCTAGCCGTTTGCTTTTGTGTTGTCCTATCTTCTGAGCTGTTGACCTAATCTGCTTTATGTCTGAAAAGCCACTTTTGGCGCAGCAGGCGCACCAACCCCATTGGTTGGCAGAAAAAGTGACTGACATTATCTTTTGAGATCTGCTTTTGCCATGCTTGACCTGTACCTTTATCTGATCCGCCCATGCTTTTTACTGTTAACCTGTCAGCTTTATCTTGCCCCCCTGCAGCTGCCATATCTTTTGATATCTTTTGCTTTTGGAATCTTTTACTTTTTGGATATCTTTTCCCCTTTTCTAGGGATTGTGTCTCCTAGGGTTTCCCTATAAATAATAATCTTATTTTCCTAACACTACACACACAAAACACTTATTATCTCTCTTCCTTTGCTCTCTGCCGATTGTCCTTCTGCCGCCTCCTCTCTTGCCTCCGTTTTCTCCTCTCCTCTGCCCTGATTTTCGGTAATATATATATAATAATTTACTTATGCTAACTTATAATCAAGACTTAAATCAATTCATTAAAACAATAATCTTATTTATAGGTTAACTTGTGCTTGTTTAAAGTTGGTTCTTGCTTTATCTTACACCGCATCGTTTATCAAGTGAGTAATCTCGTACCTAATCCCTTTTTGCTTTTAATGTTTTGGGATGTTCATGTGTTCATACAAACTTAGTCTTAAACTTGTTTATGAACTTTAGTCGCGCAGTATCCCATGTGTTGAGGACGTAGACTTGGCTGTTTATTTGTATGTGTGGATCATTAACCGTCTTGTCGGTCTATTCCGCAGTTCTCATGGTACCATTAGATGAACACGGGAGAACTATCGTTTATGATTTTCTCTTTTGTTTACACATGCACAGTTTGTCTTGTTTGTGAGCTCAATTGTGAGCACTGGCAGTCTTATGAATCTTAGAGTTGGTCCCGATCAGATTACACCCTTGTTGAAAACCAGACATACACATGTTGCGCGCAGATTTAATGTTATCTATGTATTGTATTAAACTTGATTTCTCACCAACACGCAAGTGTTTGACGTTTATTTTAACACATGTTCAGGTTTGCAGTAGCTGTTTTGGAGCTTGTGGACACGTAGGAAGTTTTCTTTATTTTGGACCTAGATTAAAATGTATCAAGACAAGTTATTGTTGTTCGAATATTTTGCCTTATAATATATTGATTTATGTTGATTTATGTTATCTTGTGTTTACCGTGCGCGTGCGCGAATGAATGTATTTATTAAATATTGACACCCAATAGTGTCACGAGTAATGAAACAATATGTGGCGCCCCGATGTATAATCCGCCTTTGGTCGGGGTGTTACAATAGGTGAGTATGCAAAATTTTATCTGTATGGCTTACATGTAGCGTGTCCCTTGTGGTCCGTTTCTTAATGGTAATGAGACGCGAGCAAGGGGACCCCACATGACTAACAGCGTGGATGATCAAGTCTGTAGTGTATTTGTACTTTCGTACTGTTGTGATCATGTTGATAGACTTATAAGGGTTTTGCTCTTTGGCTTTATTTTAAATATCCACAATCCCACTTAGGAATTGTGAATACCCAGCTAAATAGATTGCATACAGACCCATGGTCTCCGGACCCGAAGCATCCCATCAATACAGGATTTAAGGTTATAAAACCATACGCCGATGAGGTGTAAAACACTAAACTAGCATTTTAATATTTATATCACAGGCTACACGGCATACTCTAACGTTAAACCTACCCAAGCATCATATGATAACGTATTCAGATTTTTAAAACTCATGATATTTCCAATTTTTCATACCAAAATTTGAGGCTTGAGTATGGCCCGACCTTTCATTGCTTATTTTCCACGGACAAAACGCTTTACCCACAAAAGATTTCCGTTTAACCGTTTTATCAAATTTGCCCTTTCATTTTCAAGGCTGAGCCTACCGACACATCCCAAGTTAAGTGCGTTTTCTTTTATTTATCTCATATTATTAGTAGTTTGAAAAACCAATTTCCGAATAAAATCATCATCTCCGACTTTAACGCAAAAGAAACTAAAAACAAGGGACATTTTTTCTTTTTTTATTTTATTTTTTATTTATTTTTTTTTAACTTTATCAAACTTGAACAACGTACGAAAACGAAAAACGAGTGAAAAAAAAATTTATTTTTAACATTTTTTATTTTTTTATTTTTTTTTATTTTTTTTCAACTAAGTAAAATAAATTCCCATCCGCACACTTAGAACAAAAATCGTCCTCGATGAGAACAAGGAAAAGAAATAAAATAAAATAAAAATAAAACGTAACGGATAAAATTAAAACTTTAAAAAAACAGAAATTAAAATAGAGAACGGGTTACTCCCCTGGTTTAGATGCAAATTCTTCATTAGATGTGTATGAATCGAACGAACGACCGTATAGCATTTCATTCGCGGCCGCAACCTCGGGTGAACCAGTTCCAAAACGCCATCAGAGCTACCATGCGCATAATAATACCTGTAACAACTCAAACTCGCTCGCATGTAGCGGCGTACGAAACAGAAAACAAAAACATAATAAATAAACATATTTTTGTGTTTTTGAATTTTTTTTAATTTTTTTGATTTTTATTAAATATTTATTTTTTTTGTATTTTTATGTTTTTATAAATATAACTAAAAATAAAACAAATAAAAACAGATAATAAAGAGAATCATAATACAAACTCTACAACTCAGGCAGTCTCCCGAGTGATGCATCCATCACGCCTATTCCTCGGTGAGTGAGTCAAGGTAGAACACCTCGACTGTCTAATCAGTATTCGGCTCTCCAATGTAGTGCTTCAATCTATGGCCGTTCACCTTAAACTTCCCGCTTCGATCTTGTATCTCAATAGGGAAAACCTCAGTGACCGTGAACGATCCCGACCATCGGGATTTCAACTTTCCGGGAATAACCTCAACCGGGAGTTATACAATAAAACCTTATCCCCACACTTGAACTGCTTATTACCCTTCAGCTTTCTATCATGCAGTTCTTTCGTCCGCTCCTTATACCGAAATGATTGTGCATATGCGTGATCCCGGAGCTCCTCCAACTCGTGCAATTGATGATAACGATTACTCTCAGCGACGGATAAATCAAGATTAACCCTCTGAAGGGCCCATGAAGCACGATGCTCTAACTCAACTGGAAGATGACAAGCCTTCCCATAGATCATCCGAAATGGTGTGGAACCAGTCGGAGTCTTGTAAGCTGTACGGAAGGCCCACAGAGCGTCATCTAATTTGTCGGACCAATCCCGACGATTCGAACCAACTGTTTTCTCAAGAATACGTTTTATTCCACGATTACTCACTTCCACTTGCCCACTGGTCTGTGGGTGGTAGGCGGTCGCAAGCCGGTGGGTGACCCCATAGCGCTGCAACGCCTTCTCCATCTGCGCATTGCAGAAGTGAGTACCTCGATCACTGATCAAGGCCTTCGGGACTCCAAAACGGGAAAACAAACCTTTTAAAAATCTCACTACAACTCGGGCGTCGTAGTGGGCAATGCTTTGGCCTCGACCCACATGGAAACGTAATCAACAGCCACAAGAATGTACTTGTTCCCTCTAGACGACGGGAACGGGCCCATAAAATCGATACCCCAAATGTCAAAAACCTTGCATACCTGAATTGCATTTTGGGGCATCTCATTCCGGGATGAGATATTACCAACACGTTGACATCGGTCACAATTTTTAACAAACTCATGTGCGTCTTTGAAAATAGAAGGCCAATAGAATCCAGAATGAAATACCTTCTTCGCTGTCGAACTCGCACCGTGGTGACCTCCTGTCGGTGCCAAATGACAATGGCTCAGAATCTGCCATCCCTCCTTTGCATCTACACATCTCCTAATTAACTAATCAGCACCAACACAGAAAAGATACGGGTCGTCCCATAGGTAGAACTTGACATCAGCAAAGAATTTTTTCTTTTGCTGGTAGGACATCTTAGGGAGGTATCCATCAGCAAGATAGTTTGCGAAGTCAACGAACCATGGAAAACCCTCCTCCTGTGCCTTAACGAACATGAGACTTTCCGTCGGAAAACGGTCGTTGATCCAGCCCCCCGAATCTCCTAACTCAGCACCTTCTAGACGTGAAAGATGATCGGCAGCAACATTCTCGGCCCCCTTTTTATCACAGATCTCAATATCAAACTCCTGAAGCAATAGGATCCAACGGATAAGACGAGGTTTGGCATCCTGCTTGCTGAAGAGATAACGAATAGCAGCATGATCCGTATAAACAATCGTTTTGGACAAAACCAGATAGGACCTAAATTTGTCAAAAGTGAACACCACAGCTAAAAGCTCTTTTTCGGTGGTGGTATAGCTTTCCTGTGCGCCATTTAAGGTCCGGCTCGCATAATATATCGGATGGAAATGTTTATCCTTCCGTTGTCCAAGAACCGCTCCGACTGCGAAGTCGCTCGCGTCACACATCAACTCAAATGGTGACAGTCGGGAGCAACCATGATCGGGGCGTTAACTAGTTTGTCTTTTAGAAGATCAAATGCCTAGATACACTGTTCAGAAAAAACAAATGGAGCATCCTTCTCCAAAAGTTTGGTCATGGGTCTCGCGATTTTAGAGAAATATTTAATGAACCGGCGGTAGAACCCGGCATGACCTAGAAAGCTACGAATCGATCTCACAGAAGTAGCCGAGGGAAGATTAGAAATGGTCCCGACCTTCGCTTTGTCAACCTCTATCCCCGCACTCGAGATCCGATGTCCCAGAACAATGCCCTCACGAACCATAAAATGACACTTCTCCCAGTTGAGGACTAGGTTGGTGTCAACGCAGCGGGACATCATCCTCTCAAGATTTGATAAACATTGATTGAAGGAACTCCCAAATACGGAAAAATCGTCCATGAACACCTCCATGGAGTCCTCGATCATATCATGGAAAATGGCCACCATACACCTCTGGAATGTGGCCAGGGCGTTACAAAGTCCGAACGGCATACGTTTGTAGGCAAACGTACCGTAAGGGCAGGTGAAAGTGGTTTTCTCCTGGTCATCGGGAGCTATGGGAATCTGGAAATACCCGGAGAAACCATCCAAGAAGCAGTAGTACTGCTGACCCGCTAAACGCTCCAACATTTGATCAATGAAGGGTAAAGGAAAGTGGTCTTTCCTGGTGGCATCATTCAGTCTGCGATAGTCGATGTAGACTCGCCATCCAGTCACAGTCCTCGTGGGGATGAGCTCGTTCCTCTCATTGGTGACGACAGTCATGCCACCCTTTTTAGGAACCACTTGGACTGGACTCACCCAAGCACTATCAGAAATGGGGAAAATGATCCCCGCATCAAGGAGTTTAATGATCTCCTTCTTTACGACCTCTTGCATTTTCGGATTGAGCCGCCGTTGCGGCTGGACGACAGTTTAGAAATTTTCCACCATGAGGATTTTATGAGTGCAAAACGAAGGGTTGATACCCTTGATGTCGATAATCTTCCAAGCAATAGCCTCTTTGTGCTCTCGTAGCACCTTCAACAACTTCTCCTTCTCGACCTCCGTCAAAGCAGATGCAATGATAACTGGAAGCTTCCTCTCTTCATCTAAAAATGCGTACTCAAGATGGGCTGGCAGATCCCTAAGCTCTAAGGAAGAAGGAGGACTCTCGACCTAAGGTCGGTCCATCGGATCATCTCGTACGATCTCGGCAGACACGCCAGATTCAGGGGTATGCGACTCGGTGTCGTCATCTAAGGACTGATTGGTTATGGCAACCATTTCAATCTCCGGAATCTCCCTATCAAGAATCTGGGTGTCGGAGGCAGATCCTCTACAAATTTCGCTGAGAAACTCCCCAACATGCTCCATGATGGATTCGATGAAGTATAAGGAGTCATCAGCAGACTTGGGGTGTTTCAGTGACTGTCGAAGATCAAAGGTGACGTTCTCATACCCAACTCTCAGAATCAACTTACCCTCGCAGACGTCGATCAACGCCTGTGCAGTGGCAAGGAATGGTCGGCCCAAGATAAGTGGGACACTATCATCATCGTTCATGTCCAGGATGACAAAGTCCACCGGGAAGATGAACTTGTCGACACGAACAAGCATGTTCTCGACCACCCCTCGGGGGTATTTCATAGAACGATCAGCAAGCTGGATACTCATACGGGTCGGCCTCGGTTCGCCTAGTCCCAACTTGCGATACACGGAATACGGCATGAGATTAATACTGGCACCAAGATCTGCCAGTGCATGAACGACCGTATTACCACTCAAGATGCAGGGAATTGTGAAACTCCCAGGATCAGACATCTTTTTGGGTAACTTTCTCTGCAAAACTGCAGAGCAACCAACACTCAGCGGGATGGAAGAGACCTCAGCTAACTTCTCCTTATTAGAAAGAATATCCTTAAGGAACTTTGCATATTTCGGCATTTGAGTTAGTGCCTCAAGGAATGGAATGTTAAGGTGAAGTTGCTTCAGGAGATCAAGAAATTTAGTGTTCTGTTCCTCGTCTCTATCCCTGCGGACTCTCCCGGGAAATGGGAGTCTAGGTTTGTAGACTCTCGGCCTGTGCTGTACTTCCTGGGCTTCGCCTCTGATGCACCCTGGCCGGTGGAGACTCCATCTGAATCTCCTCGTCTACCTGCTCCTCTACATCTACCGCAGGCCCCTGATTCACTGGCTTACTATGTGCTCCTGCACCGCTCCTCGTCGTCACCGCCTTCGCGAAGGCCTTCGGATTCTGCTCAGTGTTACTCGGAAGTGTACCTGGCGGCCTCTCATTCAGACGATTCGCTATCTCTCCTATCTGCCTCTCAAGATTTTTTATTGACGCCTCCTGATTTCTCATGAATGACTCGTGTTCCCGAAATTTCTCTTGTGTCTCCTTGTGACGGGAATCCTCTCGAGTCATAAGCTGCGACAGCATCTGAGTCTGCTGTGCCATCATCTCCTCGAGCGTGGGCTTCTTCTCCCCACCACTCGCTCTTTCACCGGAATCCTGGAATAGGCTCTGACGCGGCTGGAAGCCGGAATGATTTCCGTTCCTCCAGTTAGGATTTTGGTTACCTCTCCAACCCGAATTATAAGAATTAAAAGAATTAGGGTTTCGGTTTGGATTGTTAACATAGTCGACTGCCTCCACCTGGAAACCTACAGGGCACTGAACGGTATCATGCCCTCCTCTACAGATCTCGCACAATTTACTCTTCACCTGCAGGTCCTTCACAATCTTCGCTAACGCCTCAACCTGTGCCGCGAGGGCGGTGTTCGTGTCGATTGAATGCATACCGCGTGATAAAGCGTCGACGGTTTTGCTGCTCTTAGAAGGTGGTCGCTGGTATCCACTCATGGCTAAACCGTTAAATAAGGCAATGCACTCATCGGTATCCTTTGTCGTCAATAAGTTGCCTCCTGCAGCAGTGTCAAGCATATTCTGAGTCGCGTACGTCACTCCGTTATAGAACTTTTCAACAACCGCCCAGTCCTGCAAGCCGTGGTTCGGATATAAAGCAAGTAGGTTTTTAAATCTCTCCCACGCCTCGTAGAAACTCTCAGTGTCCTCCAACTCGAAAGAATGAATCTGGTTACGCAAACGAGCGGCCTTAGCCGGAGGATCGTATTTTTCTAGGAACTGGGTCTGCATGGCGGCCCAAGTAGAAATGGATCCCTGTGGGAGGGACTCAAGCCACAGACTCGCCTGATCAACGAGTGAGAACGGAAAGATGCGGAGTTTGATGGCGTCTTCGGATACGTTGGCAAGATGAAACGTGTCGCAAATACGTGCGATGCGAGTGAGATGTGAATGCGGGTTTTCGTGGAGCAACCCGTGAAATTGAGCAGAATAGGAAATGGTGTTCAGAACGTTCGATGGAATCTGCCAGGTCGTTTGAACTCCTATAGCCGGTGGAGCAATGCTGGATCTCGCGCCAGCATCGACCGGACGGGCCCGGTCTGCGACTGTCCTCCTCGGTGGTGCGTCAGCCATAATCCTATCCCTAACGATGGGTTCAGATAAAGTAGTAGAAAAGAATGTATTACCGACGGATGTAGATGAACTAGAAGACGGTTTTGTACGACGTCTCTCAAGAAGCTCTCTCTCTGGTTCGGGAAATCCTTCAACTTCTGGTGGTCCTAGAGATCGAATACGTCGCATACAACTATTTAAAATAAATAAAAGAAATTATAATTATCTAAACTATTTTAAACTAATAAACAAAACAAATAAGAAAGACAAAGTAGTAAACAAGGAAAATCTTGACTCGAGTCGTTCTTAAAACGCTTCAAACCGTGTCCGCGGCAACGGCGCCAAAAACTTGATTTGTGAAAATGTATAATACAAATAAAGAACGAATCACAGTTAAGCTTTAAATTTATAAAAACGAAAATCCTATAGAAACCACACAAAACCGGCAAGTGCACCGATCATAAATAGTATAGCATCAAGGAAGTCCGGATGTCGAACTCAAAGACACATGAAAACATTTATGATTAAGAAAACTCTAACCACGACTTACCAAAATAATATTTAAATGATTTTTAATATTTAAGATTTATTAAACTACTTAACTTAATTAAAAGAAAACTGTTAACAAAACACTTTAAGAAAACTATGATATAAATTCAATATGTAAAAACGTCTACCTAGGAATGAATCATGTTGAAAGAAATAACAAGAAAACGGATTGGAAATATTCAAGACACCGGTTATAAAAGATGACACAACCAAAACTTGTTTAAGAAAGTCAAATTACCTCTCAGTCTCTCTAACAAACTTTAACTTATTTTAGTTGATTTTAAAGAACAAACCGGACAAACAATTATTAACGTGTTCTAATGACGACTCACCTCTCGGTCTCCTCGACACACTATCCTAATGGAGATGAATACTACGCAACCAAGGATAGAGGAACAATTCAACTTAACCCAAATTAAACCAACTAATTGCACATAAACACTCAAACTTGACAAGACAAAAACCCGCTCTCGCGCGGTCTGAATTCAAACAAGTAAAAGCAATGAGACAATATTACTTCTTATCACCTCTCGGTCTCAAAGAAGGTGTATTTTAACTGATTTTAGATTATATATTACCCACTTATCCCTACGGTTGCGCATCCCGCAAATAAACCCAAAACACCAAGTAAAGAGCTTAACAAGCAATCAATTAATCAAAACCGATTCAATTAACTAATGCAAGAGGATTATAAGCAATAACAAATAAAACACAACCATCACACACAATCTAATTCATGGTTTAGTTAAACTTTACATCAATAATATAAGTCTTGAACATTAACATTCCATTAAACAAGTTAAAACCACTCAACAATCATCTATCCTAGGTAGAACAAACAAGTTTAGCTACTCATCACTTTTGGACAGCCATGCATACTTAATAAAAACATCACAAACATCATCATAAACATTATAAAACTCATTCAAGATCCAAACTCAATCAATAATAACTCAAACTATCAAACAATTGCAAAACAATTCAAATCAAAAGACCAAATCAAGATAGTTAGGGTTCTTGAAAGATAAATAAAGTTTAAGGATGTATACTAAGCAATATGGCTGAGATTTGTGAGTGTTTTGAAGCCCCTAGCTGCTGCCCAAGGGTTCCTCTTTGATTTCCAGCCACCAACAGCCCCTATAGCCGCCTCTTTTTCTCTTTTTTTCTTCTTTTTCTTGCTGGCGGCAGCCTGTCCGATCGGACTGTTGGTATATGTGGTTAGGGTTTAGTGATTTCGGGTATTGGCTGAATGAAAGGCTGAATCCAAGTGTTATTATCATAATATAATATAATATAAGGCTTTTAAGATGTGGGCTTGGACCGGGCCTTGATTAAACTTTGAAACTTTGACAATTAAACCCTCCAAGTTCTCTTTTTCTTGCCTTTTTTCCACATCTTTCCATAACCTACACAAAACATTTCAACTGTGTAAAACTTTGCACTTAACCCCCTAAACTTACATAAATTTGATATTAAATCATTAAAACATCATAAAATTGTAAGGAAATATAAGTGTGTTATTCAACACATCATCTGGGGAAAGCCAAATACGCTTTGAGAAGAGATAGGAGGCATCACAGGTCCATGAGTGATGTCCATCTAAGCTTTATGCCGAACTGAACCTAATTCATATCACTGATGCAATGAAAATCATGCTAAGTTCGTTATACCTGCTATCAACCTGTTTCTTTATGTCATAATAACGCTGAACATGAATCTTTGTGAAAGAACCTTAAGCAATATGATTCCATGTTCGGATCTTTTCATAAAAGCTGGCGTTTTTAGCAAAAACTGAAATTTGATCCCAAACTTTTGCTAAATTACAAGAAGACCGGGTGATTAAATTTATTTTATTTGTTGTTTTGGTTTTATTTTATTTCATTTATTTTATTTTTACTTCTTGATTACTCTTGTCGAAACAAATGTGTTGAGAAATCGTTTTAAAATTTGCATTCAGCTAATGAAATCTGATATTGGTTATTGTGTTATAGTTGGTTTAGCTGGTATGATCTCATTTCAAGTTTTTTCAAGAAAATCATAAAAATTATAAAAATAAGAAAATTACAAAAATACGTCAGTCTTATTTTGTTTTATTTAATTGTTTTCAAAATATTTTGGTTGATCTTTCTATCAAAGTTGATTGTTCTTTAAAGACTGATTTCTTGCAACGGAAGCATATGAAGTATCTGAGATTCAAATTGGATGATGCTGTCAAAAAGGGGAGATGGTAGAGTATTGGATGCAGATGCTGAAGTTGCTGATCATGTTCAAGCTGCTGATCATGTTCAAGGGGAGATGCTAAAGTTGTTGTTTATGTTCTAGTAAAGGTTCTGAAGATCTTGAAAGCATCAGTCTAAAGGCAAGATTGTTGGGTTATAAATTGGTTAGACTGACACATATCAAAAGGCCACGACATGAT
Organism: Bidens hawaiensis; assembly: GCF_021521415.1. Classification (NCBI taxonomy): domain Eukaryota; kingdom Viridiplantae; phylum Streptophyta; class Magnoliopsida; order Asterales; family Asteraceae; genus Bidens; species Bidens hawaiensis. The sequence goes on along the minus strand of NW_027491579.1, from coordinate 343,361 downwards.
TAAGACTAAAGTGGTATAAACGAAGACGAGTTGAAGAATTACACTGGTGTAATACCCAAATCCTTATGGATTTTGGTTAGGCTAGTCTGAAGTGAAATAAACAAGAACGAAGCTACGAACCAAGGGGGAGATTGTTGGGTCCATATTTGGTGGTTTGTATTTAGTTATAGTTAATTGGTTTTGGTTGTATGTGTTATATGTAAACCGAAATCCATAAAGGATTTTGGTGGGCTTTGGGATCTACTAGGGCTTGGTTGTTAGCCTCCCTATATATAGATATCTTGTATAGGGTTCTAGGTTAGCCAGTTTAGTTGTTCACGACAAGAGAAAGTGAGCAGAAACTAGAGATTGTGTTGTTCGTTGTAATCATTATTCAAGTATTGTAAGTGCTTAAGCACCCGACGTAGTTAATATACGTGTGTTTTGAAACATCTTTGTGTTCGTTTACTTGTTATTTCTTGTGTTCTTGAATAACCGAGCATTGGTATTCCGCACCAATACTCATTTGGTTGATATCATATTGTAGTGATCCAGATTCGGGACTTACAATTTCCGCCTTGGGTTGTAGTGTGACAGATTGGTATCAGAGCTGAAGTTTTAAGATAGGCCGTTAGAAAAGTCCTTGAAACATGTTTAGGACCCCATGTGTGCTTATTTGTTTACCTTATGTATTTTATTTATGTGTTGACAGCTTACTTAGTTAATTGGTTATTTATACTGTCATGCACACACAACTCCGATTTTACAACTCCGAGATATGTCTCATTCTCAAAAAAAATACTTTTTTTTTTCATTTAATTTCAGTTGATTGTTTTCATTTTAAGAATTCCCTAAGTTTTGTTTTTGCTCTTTTCCCCTTAAAGCTAGGAAGTGTGACAAGATTCCCCGCCAAAGTGGAAATTGTCATACAACCGACACTTTAAGCGGTTAACGTAATCGGCTAAACGGTTACATTTTGTAAAGGCCCCGAACCCCGGTGGCCCTACTTTAGCATTGGATTTACTCATAAGCTCAGTTTTTTACAGCGGAAGCACATACAACTTGCAGGGGAAACTAAAACTTCTTACATAATAAACTTCATTCACTAACTAATTTTCAATATGGATAGTCACGTACGCACCTTAAGCTCGCCACATCTCTATAATACCTGCATGCATACTAAAAGTCAGCTTCACGCTGAGTGAGTTCTAACATTTCTTTCATTTCACATATGATTAATTTAAAACAATTGACAAATGACTCTTTCGTATCCGAAAATACATTTACATGACCTTTCTTTCGTTCATATTTGTTTACATCCTTACCCTTATCTTTTAATTCATATCGGAGCATGTACATCGTTCATTATACGCTATTTATCCTTCTAGTATCCATAGCTGGACCAAAAAATCACACAACGTATGTATATACATTCATTAACTACCATACCAAACAATCATACCACATACGCATACTTAATTATTAACTACCTTACTTGGTATCCCTAATTGGGCCATCTATTCATTGTATCCATAACTGGACCATATATCCATCGTATCCATAACTGGACCACGTTATCCTTTGTAACCATAACTGGACCATCTAACCATCGTATCCATAACTGGACCACATTATCCTTTGTATCCATAACGGGACCATCTAACCATCGTATCCATAACTGGACCACATTATCCTTTGTATCCATAACTGGACCATCTAACCATCGTATCCATAACTGGACCACATTATCCTTTTGTAACATCCTGAATTTCATAATAATAAATAAAGGAATTTATGTTGGTTAAACGTGTGCTCATACTTAATTAAGATTAAATATAGTAAAGAGTATGGACTTGGGTGGGGAAAGATGGAATAAGGGATGGAATGGGCCTTAGCTCTATGATCTTGAATGGGCCTTAGCTCTATGATCTTGAGAGGGTATAAATACCCCCCTAAAACCTCCCTAAAACCCTAAAACCCTCATTTCTATCTTCCTTATTCTCTACACACACATACACCTCCTACCTTACGGTCGCGATTAAGAAAAGGGATCCAAGACCCGAAACTTAGATAGATATTGATAGATCTTGGATAAACAACCAAGATACAAGATTATTTTTCATAACTGAAGCCTAAAAACGTATAAAGGTATGTTCTTTGCTTTTAAAGGTTATGTTTTTATGAACGGTTTGCCCTAAAACTTAGCCCTAGAGTAGATCGGGTCTAGGTGAACCATAAAAAAGGAAACTTGATAGTTATTAATGGACTTAACGAACTTATGTATGTTTACGGCTCATGAATAAACCCTAGATCTAACCCAAGAACGTTTTAAACCCATAAAGGTCCAAGTTTTATGGATAAACGGGTTAAGTCATGACCGAAAATGGAAACAGGAACATTATGGGTTGATACCGAACCATAATAGGGTGTTAAGGTCATAAAATGTAATGATAATGGTGATAAAAGGACCAAACTGTTTCAGCTCGTTCGAATAAAATGACCCTAATCGAATAAATTAGATATGTTCGAATATAACCCTTACGTTCGATTACATAAGGCATATTCGAATACAATCCTTATGTTCGATTACTTTGTATCACTCGAATACTCTAAGGATGTCTGATTATGATAAGGACTAGCATACATGGTGTAACACGATCACATTAGAAACCCACATACATCATGATACTCGAATACGTGGATAATGTCCCAACTCGATCACATACGTAAATTCAAATACAATGATGTATTCGCATACATACGTAGACTCGAATACAATACAAGAAATCGCATACACTATATAACTCGATTACATGCATGGACTCTCATACAATATGGAACTCGAATACAAACAACATGTTCGAATGCATGTTGGACTCGCTTACATACGATCTGTTCAAATACATGGAGGGCTCGAATACAAAGTGAACGTTCGAATACACTCATGCATTCGAATACAATAATGTATTCGAATGCAGTAATGTATTCGAATACACTAATGTATTTGAATACATCAATGTATTCGAATACAGGGTATGTTGGGTGCTTGCATGTCCTTTAAACCCATATTGTTTGAATGCAAAATTGTATTCTAAGTAACCTTCATTCAAATACAGAGAGGGAGAAAGAAAGATTAAGTGAGTGTTAAGTAATCGACTACAAAAGGAAAGAAAGAAAGGAACACATCATATTGAAATACAAAGTATTTGAATACCTTAGCGTTTGAGGGTAAAATTATATTCTAAGTAAATTGTATTCTAATACAAAACCATACTTATGAACACAATACCACATAAAGCCATTAGAGTAGACCAGACTTAGCCATATTTTATGAGACCCAAATAATATAATTAGGACAAGTATTGATACGTGTAATTAATGTACAGTCATCCGAGCTCAGTTAAGGAAGGGAATAACAATTAACGGAGAACGTAACAGGATCCAGGTGAGTTTCTAGCCCCATTTCCTTGTTATATTTTCGAGGTTGTGTGCTTACTCAATGTGAATGTTAATACACTTACCTTAAATGGTAAGTGTATGTCATAATGATGAATGTGATCGTTATATTTATGTTATGAATGAATGCTTGACAGTACGTAAATGATCTTCGGATATTGCATGTATTGTTAAGGAAGGTATAGTGTAGTAAGTATGATATGAGTATGTGAAAGAAAGTATGTATGAATGTTGCATGTATGATATTATGAAAGGTATGTATGAATATGATAATGATAATGATAATGAAAGGTAATGTATGGTTAAATGGTTGCAGACCATAATAATTTCTTCAAAGGTTAAAGGGTTGCAGACTCTTCTAAACTCTGCAAAGATTAAAGGGTGGCATATCCTAATAGTATATGCGAAGGTTACAGGGTTGCATACCATAATAATATATGTGAAGGTTACAGGGTTGCATACCCTAATAATATATGCGAAGGTTACAGGGTTGCATACCCTAATAATATATGCGAAGATTACATGGTTGCATACCCTAACAATATATGCGAAGGTTACAGGGTTGCATACCCTAATAATATATGTGAAGGTTATAGGGCCTAATGCTCTTTAAAATGTAAGGTATGAATATGAAAGAAAGTATGAAGGTAAGTAAGTAGATTATAAACGAAAGTATGAAAGTATGAAGTATGTACGAAAGTATGTAATTATGAATGTGATGTATGTTGTATGATTAACTAGAACTCACTTAGCGTAGCTGACTTTTAGTATGCACGCAGGTGAGTCAAAATGAGGCAGCTGGCTTGAGCGGGGCACATGGCAGATGAATAAGAGACTGGCATCCGAAGACTCAAGATGTTTTTATGTTTATTTATGTTTAATTTGAAAGACAATAATGTTTGTTAAGACATGTTTATGAAGTTATATGTAATGTTTAATGAAAGTTTTATATTCCGCGAAAGTTTTAATTAACTCTGATATTAAGAACTGTGTTTATGAGTAAATCCAACGTCCAATGTAGGCACCGGTGACGGGGCCTTACACCTTTGTATCCATAACTGGACCATCTTACTTGTATTATAGTATTCTAGCAGTTAATACATTGTATCTATAATTAGACCACGCTACCATAACAACACATGCGTTGAACACAGTATAGGCTTTTAGTCCTTTATTGTGTTCATGCGAGTGCTTTCCTTTCCTTAACATACTATCATGTTCGTAATGGAACATATGTCTATCATATATGCACTTGCGTAAAACCCAAGAGCATTGATGATGTGGATAGGTATAAGGTACAATGTCCCCCCTGATGTCCACGTCATAACTTACTCACTTTCTTTATACATATTTAACATAAAAGAGTTAATTATGTTTATTATTAGTTTACACACTTACTATCTCATATAAAAGGTGTCACTTTCATCTTTTATCTTCTTTCTTGAGTATACATACAGACCCAAACACGTTTAAAGGTAAAAAGTGGCCTAGAACTCACCTAGATTCTGTTACGTTCAGCGCTAATCGTAATCCCCTTCCTTAACTGTGCACGACCGGTTGTAATAAGGTGCATAAGTTAACTACTACTCTAGTGCTTGTTTGTGTCCTTGGCCCTTCTTTCTAGGTCTTTCTCATTTTAAACATTACCTTTCATTATTAATTAGTTCCTTGTTCATAGCGTATACACTGTATAAGTCCCTACTCTTTGTTTACATATGTATACGTCATACATATACGACATACATATATATACGGCCATATATACATATATGCTTGTATATACATATACGCCCGTATATGTCCAGAACAACTTTTCTTTTTCGTGTTTTTAGGGTTTTTCCTCGATTTCGGCCCCGTCAGCAACCATTAGCCACCATGGTTGACTGGATTTTGATTTTTCATAACCCAGGTAGCTTCGGGGTGTCCAGATCCAAGCTAGGGTGGCCCTTAAGCTCGTTTTTGGTTGATTAAACACCCGAATAAAGCTAGATCTGGATTCAAACGGCTCATTCGGCATCCCGGGGCTGCGGTGTCGAGTTCTAAAATGTTGGATTAGCTTAGATAAATGATTTCTTACCTTCGATTGGTCTTGGGTCGTTGAATAGAATAGTGTAGAGAGTGTTTGGCTTAAGTGTGTGTTTTTGATGGTGTAGGCTAAGGTGTAGAATGATGGAGATGAAAAGAATTTAGGGTTTAAGGGGTATTTATACTCTCTGAGCCCATGGACCTTAGGCCCATCTTCATTTTAAGTCCATGATCTATTTCCATTTATTTTTGCCTATCATCCTTTTATCTTTATTATTATTCATGAAAATTTCGGGATGTGACAATTTTTCATTGTGTTTTATTACTTTTAAAATGTCTAGCCGGGTGAAAAACCAATGGTAATCCATGGACACGCCAACGATTCATTTTCACAAATTCATTATAATGGAGATATTTTGTTGGAGGATTATCATATGTGGTGATACACGAGATGTTTCAACTACTTGTGTTTAGATTCATTTATTCGTTATTTAGTTTGGTCGGTTAAAACGGCATATAACGCTCATGGCCCGACAAACTCAATTGTATTGTTGATATGTTATTTAACTGGCCCAATAAAATGTCATGGACAAGCTCATGGGAAGCCCAACTCACACATTTGTTTTGTTTTGTTATGCTAACAAGTTGGGAAAATAAAATATCATGGAAAGCTCATGGGAAACCCAACTTATCGAAGAATCGTTTATTTGTTTGCTTACTAGATTTCATTGAAACAACTTATGATTTTATTTATTTACATAATTACTCAAATACATTTGAATCAAGATTTATTGATTCGATCTATTCACGTACTCAAAAACATTTTTAATTCCCATGGTTGAGCACAAGTCATTCACTCAATAAGACCCAATTATCATAAGTCAATTAAACAATTTACATTTTAGCATTGAAGAGGTTTTCTCATTATTCATCCCATCACATTCACAAGTTATCAAGAACAATTAATATTTTATTTTGGTTTTCTCATACACATCTCATCGTATTATCAAACTATCAAATAAACTAAAAATCATTAGTATACATTTTACTATTCAAATAGTATTCTCATACTCATGTTATCACATTTTCAACTATCAAATATATCTCAAATAACTCATCACCTTCATAAACTATCAAACACGTTTCAAGTTATCATCCTAAAATTTATAATTGTTAACATCTTAATTTGTCATGATTTGATAAAACCTTTTCACATATCGAACTATCTCATTGATTATATAATTTAAATTCTAACTTATCCTTAAGTTATTAACAAATGCTAGCATAGCTTATCTAAATTTCACTTTTTTCCTCAATAACTCATATGAAATTTACACAACTTATCAATCCTCTTATGAAATCTCAACATATTTAATCCCAAAAGGTTTTCTTAAGACACCATCGTTTTAATCCAAATTAACCATCAGTTCTTCTTTAACCGTCGTACGACCACTCGTATAGTCAAGGAGATAGCCCTTGCTATCTCTAGAATATAAACTTAATTTTCAAAACATTCATACAATCATATTCATTAATTTATTTGTTGATTATGTCAATTCATATACCCCTACTCATCCTCATAACAACAACAACAAGCTCAATTTTACCAAATCTACCCCAATTAGACCTTGTTTTTGCAACTCATACAAGTTCAACCTATTCAAGCAATCTCAAATCAGTCAACCTAAACTATTCAAGTTTTTATAAAATCAATTAATCAAGGTGTTTTAAATCAGATGAATCAAATCAATTGTAATTAAGTTTCTCAGAGAAGACTTTTATTGTTTTCGTCATTTTTATCTAAACATATTTTGTCTTTTCAATCATGCATTATAGCAACTCTTTGTTTGATTTTGGTTTTGAAACAATTACGATTTGAATAACCCATCAATTTTAAGTGCTTTAGCATAAACAATAAAATTAATCTTATTTTCCCAAAGACAATCGTTTATGATACCATACTTCTCATTTAATTCATTTATTCTCATTCATCACAATCCATCTCAATATCAAGGAATCCTTTCCTTTTTGACTTTTAAGATTTATATTCTTATATCAAAAGATGTTGTAGAAACTTTAATACTTTGTTAACACAACTCCAAAGTTCAATTCATTTTAAAAAATATATTACACAATGACTACCTTCTATTTGCAATCAAAATGTATTAAAACTTTTCTCACAATGTCATGTCTTTCAAAATGTTTTGTAACCCACACGATTGGACGAATTATACCGACCATCAGACGTTCTAAGTAATTATGGATGCATTCATAGTTATCCAAATCCTCGCATGGAAATCATTAAACGTGCAATTGTGTGTCATAACCTAGAACCAAAAGTACTTATGGAGTAACGATACAAATGTTAAGATGATAAGGACATGGTGGATACATTGTCGGCGCATCCTATATATAAGTTCCCTTATAGGATTGTCATTTGTAGAGTTGTTTCGACTACTAAAAGTTCCATGTTATGATAAATTTTAAATTACGTCTAAAATTTTCATTTCCTCAAAATTTAATGCTTTTGTTTTGGTATTCTTTAATTTCAGGAAGAAATTCCCAAAAGTAGGGGATACTGTAACAACTCGGATTTTTCACTTATAATACACATACTTATTACCCGACCCGTTTTCGTTTTCAGGAAATTTAATCAATAAAAAACGCATTTATCGAGTTACTATTATTGTTTATCCTATTTAACTAATTATTCCATTTTATCTTTGAGTTTTATACAAATTATACCCTAACCTTAAGTTTTAACCATTTTTTTATCCACATATAAAGTACAAGGACCAAATTTAAACTTTTTTAAAAGATTATAATATATCTTTTAACCCAAACCCATATCCTTTAACCAAACCCGTATCCAAGACCCAATTTGTTACCCGTTTGTTTCTTGATTCTTAATCTTCGCACTATAATCAAAATTGATTTTTACCAAATCGTTTATAAGATTAAAACAACCTAAACCATCAATTTAATTAGGTAAAACAATCATTATCTATATAATCAAAATTGATTTTTACCCAATCGTTTATAAGATTAAAACAACCAAAACCGTCAATTTGATTGTATTTATAAAATAAACAAAACTGTCATTATCTATATATTAAAACACCATTTAGGATCAATGATAATTCAAATAAACTGTTGAGAACCTTCTTTGTAACATCGCAATCAAAACCCCTAAGCTAATCGCATCATATCTTATGCCAAGCACATGTTTCTGGATCACCCTTAGGCCGTCGAGTTCCGTCGTCATTCACCGTCCATTCAACAGCGTTAAAGTTAATTAATATGTGCAATCTGGTCATCGTTGATCCATAAACAAAAGCCCTAATCTAAATTTAACAATCACTAACTGGATTAATCAATTGTTGATTCTAGGATTTATAATCTATATAGTTTAATCAGTTATTGTATATCTATTTTCATTTCCAGATCATAATCAACTGACACCCTAGCACAGTTGGCTTGGGTGTGTGTGTTCAATGCTTCGACCAGGCTGGGGCGCGGGTTTACAGCCCAGATTGTTTCTTTTTTATTTTTCAATTGTTTTTATTGGTTTAAATGGTTTATAATTTATTTTAAATTATTTAATATAAAAAAACGTTATTTTATAAATCCCACATCTTTAAGATAATGTTTTTTGTCAATTAATCTCGTTACAAGTTTTTTTGTGTGTGTGTGTGTATATATGTGTGTGTGTGTGTTATAATAAGTTTATAATAGTAATAAACCAACCTTATTTTATTAAAACCCGACACCATTATTGATGTTTCTCATCGTTGAACGTATTTAAAAATTTCTTACATTTTAAATATATATATATATTATATGTATTATTTTTAAACGAAAATATAACAAACGTATTAAACGTGTCATCTCTGTTTATACCATTAGACTTTCCTTAAAAATTCCAAAATATATATTTCATGATAATTATTTATTTAAATGTTTATCATTATAGTATATATCAACTCATATTTATGTATTTAAACTAATTATATATAAATTCGATTATATGATTAGCAATGATTCTTATAATTAAATGATAACTAATAATATTGATTTCGCAATAATAATCATAGAGATCAATCGTTCAACCAATAACATACTAATCACAAACATACCGCAAATCACATTAAAATCCTAAATTCATTATTCGAGTCATATCATTTATAATTAACTCATAATATCATATAATTTAACTAGAAATCATTGATAGTAAATCCCGAAGGGTTCAACATTCTCACATCCTCATTTGTATTTTGTGCATCTAATCAAGTGAGTAATCACTCCTCTATTTTACCTCTTTTCAAATGTTTTGGGGACTTATGCATACCTACTATTAATGGTTTACATATTATATTATGTTCTCAATGCAAAATATTAACATTTGTGGTGTGTATCAATTGAATGACTACTTCTATTAGTTGTTTGTTAATGTATTTATTTATCGCATCCGAAGAGGTTAATCATTTATCAATTGTCACATTAAGTCGTAGTGGCCGGCGTCCGGTAGCATGACAATGGTTTCACCGACAGCTCAATTATTCTATCATGGTAACCAACGGTCGATTCACATGGCAACGGTTTAGTCCATGTATCATTATTTGTTTACATGTTATGATTTGAGTGTTTATACTCACGAATAACAGTTTTGCGGTTTTTCTTATATTATTATTGTTAGTGTCAAAACTGGTGATTTTCTCACTCAACCTCGTGTTGACAAACCTTTTCTATTTTGTACGCATTTGAAGGGTTAATTGTCTATCAAGGTGAAGAACATTTAGTGATGACCTATAGGATAAAATGTATACAAGATGGTATAGATTTGTTTGTAGTATTGTATGAATTGATGTATCAATTTGTAAATTGTTTATTTAAAATAATTAATTAAATATTGTCACCTTACAATTGCATGATAGTACCTTGTGAGCTGTGAACAATTAGTTCGAGCCCCGACATTTCCGCCTTAGGTTGTGGTGTGACAACCACTCTTTCTTACAATAACATAACATGCCAAATCGGTCTATTGTTGGAGTAATAATACTTCATAAACAATTAAATTAAAGAGAAATTTACAAATTTTGTTCTTGTAAATATCCAAAATTATGGAATGGATCATTTATGAAAATGAGTTTCACTATCTATCCTTTATATGTATTTTTGCCTCGACTTTAGTCCTTTACACTAACAGATTTTTCCAGTTAAGTCACCCTATGTGCACTGCACATGAGGGCATTTTCGTCCTTTTACCCCTTGATACTGTTTATATAACCTAATTGAAATTGTAATTTAGTCAAAATATCATTTTACAAGGGTTGTTTATGTAACTTTTTACAAGAGGGCCCCACCTTTTATTAATAATTAACTTTAAACACAAATCTTTCTCTATCTTTCCAAACAATATCCTACCACTTCCTCTCAACTTTATCGTCGTCACCACTTTTGAGGAACGACTACTTTCCTACCACCGACATTGACACTGACTCTTCCTCACTTTACACAAATTCTACGCCGACTTGAGAGTTGTCGTATCCAGTCGGAAATCAAGATCTGCATCTAATTTTAAACAATTAAACAAATGCTTTCAAGATTTACACCTAATTTGTACTTAGTCGGGTGTGATTTTAAACAACGGGTATTCAAACCCTGTACCATTGGTTGGTTGTTTACCTGATGTTACACCTCCCCTGCAATTAATGATCTGCAAATCAAGTTTGAGGATGATGTCGGTAGCGTACGAAGTGGATGGTGGTGGACGATTTAGGTTATAGCTTGCAATTTCAAGATGGAGGTTGGGAATGGGAAGGGATAGGGTTAGGGTTGTCTATTAGAGAATTATGGTGGGGTGGGGTCCACTTTTTATTATTCAATTTATTAATAATAATAATAATAAACATATAATAAAAGGTTGGAAATTACCTTTATGTCGTCGCATGTTAAGCATAAGTCAAGACTTAACATAGTTTTTGGATGATCGTTACTGTAAAGGATTAAACCAAGGAAAAATATATATAAAATATAGAGAGTGAAACTCATTTGTCCGAAATGACCCATTCCATAGCTTTATCAAGAAGAAAAAATTTGTAATCTTCCCTTAAACAAATAACCATGAGTAAACTGCTTCAATAAAACAAAAACTTCGACATGGTATTTAGACCCATATGCTTCGTTTTCCTTGCGATTTGTGATGAATTATCTACTAAGAGTCCTTATACTATCCATTCTCGCTTCTAGTTATCATGTGTTATTCATGAATATGACATATATAAAATGTATATGGGTCATATTCCTTCAATCATTGTAACATATCTTATATCAGATGCAAACTAAAATAAAGATAATATTGTAGGTACGACCATTATCACTTTAAAATAATATATGTCGTACGCTACAATAAAGACTGCTTGTTTTTTAAGTACTTTTATGAATAGTGAAAAACGTAGGTCGTATTAGGTCATATAGATCATTAGTGTCAATTTATGTTTTTCGAAAATCATCATACTAGTGTATAAAAATCAACCAACCGGATTAAATAGTTTACCCTGTAATTTCATATAATTCAACTTCAATTAAAAAAAGTAACCCAAAAATACATTACTTATAATAAAAAATCATCCAAAAGCTCATTCATAATTAAAATATAATAAAAAACCACTTGATTTTCTATAAGATTTGACCTTTTGTGATTAGTTTATTGCATCTCATAAGAGAGAATCATTTAAATCTTAAAGCTTCGCGAGTTCACTCTATATATACAAACTGTTTGCACAATAGTTTCAGTCATTATGTATTGAACAAAAGAAAAAGCATCAGTAACGGTCGAACGTTAGTAAAAGGTCATAGCAAATCTTGTAGCCACTTATACTAAAAAACAAGCATAATCCCCCCTAGACAATAAAATATGTTTACATGATATGAAGAAAATCATCTCATAAAGCGTCCTTTACTGATTTACTCGTTTCAACTTTATATGCCAGGTTACAAAGTCATTTCTAAAATAAATGGGCCGCAAAAAAAAAAGAAATCTATAGGGCTTAAAATTGGTTTTCCATTTTAAATCATCAGTGGTTTGGTGTTCTGGAAAACTGGCCAAAAATACCGGTCTCTAAATACCGGCTGCTTGTCCGGAATCCGGTATAACCGGTTCAACCGGCTGGTAAAAATTGGGTTTTAAAACATTGCCATTTATTATTATTATTATTATTATTATTATTATTATTATTATTATTATTATTATTATTATCATACTTTGGTGTCATAAGGTTCCTAGTGGTCCACTTGGCGAAACCCGATCGACATGTTTAGTGTTTTTTTGTTGTTGCAAAACATGTGTATTTTTATATTTTGTTGTTTATAATTTATATTGTAATGAACGTAACTGATACTAATCAAATTCGCGTCGACTCTCTGACGCAGCGCTCAGGTTTACTAGCGCCTAGGTTTTACCAACCTAATAAACTCGTTTTAAATATGTTATTTCTTTTATCGGGTATTAGATACATCAATCAGATTTTACCAACACCCAAGTTTTACTGTCCAAAACGTCAGTATAAATATTGTATTTTTTATATGTTAACTTGACGATTTTTTTGCGTTATTTCTGGTTACGTAATGAACATAACCGACATCCGAATTCTCGTTTACTCTCCTTCTTAAAAAGAAAGAAATTCGCCACACAACACGCACCCGCCACAATAGCCGTGAGTGGTATGGCGCTAGCCACGTCGTCCATGAACACTACAACGTCTAGCCGCGAGCCAGTTTGCGTTGGCTAAATTGGACATTAGAGGGATTATTTTTTTTAGGGGGGGGGGGGGGCTGCCATTTGATTGTTGGAGCCTTTTTTATTTACTTTCTATATTAACCCTTAATAACAAACACTTTCA